>NC_091324.1:18640031-18752531 GCF_038502225.1 Cherax quadricarinatus | reverse complement strand
TCTGGAAGCTGTGTAGGGTACAGCCACCCACCACCCTCTCACCCTGCTACCAACCACATGCTCTGCTACCCACCACATACCGTCACCCACCACACATCCTGCCACCCATCACATACCCTGCCACCCACCACACACCCTGCTACCTAGCACACACCCTGCCACCCACCATACACCCTGGCACCTACCACGCCATCATCTAGTCATGTATTTTTTAGTGTGTGTGCGTTTGCGCGCGCGCGTGTGTGTGTATGTGTATATGTGTGTGTGTGTGTGTGTGTGTGTGTGTGTGTGTGTGTGTGTGTGTGTGTGTGTGTGTGTGTGTGTGTGTGTGTGTGTGTGTGTGTGTGTATGTGTGTAAGTTACCACTTGTGCGTTTGTGTGTTTTTGCTAATGCATGGGAGTGTAATCACCTACATGTGCTTTCAGAGATCGAGTCTCAGCTCCTGGCCCCGCCTCTCTGCTGGTCGCTGCGTGAGCCCTACCAAGCGTGAGTGCGTGCATTTATGTATTATGCACGCACAAGAATCATGCCTCCCTCCCTCCCTCCCTAACAGGTGACCTTGAGTCATCAGTCAGTAACCCAGTCAAATGTCTCACCTGTGTTGAGTGGCCAGGTGAATGCCAGGCCATAAGTAGCTGAATTGAGAAGGGCACGTGACTCATCAACTCATGTCTGACACACGTTATTCTCTCCCCCCCCATATATATATATATATATATATATATATATATATATATATATATATATATATATATATATATATATATATATATATATATATATATATATATATCTATAATGTCGTGCTGAATAGGTAAAATTGGTCAATTAGCAATAACTCATTTAAAATTAAGTCCTTTCTAAAATTTTCTGTTATACGTTTAAAGATAAATATTTGTACCAAAAGAACCTTAGAAAACTTACCTAACCTTATTATAACAAGCACAATTTAATTTAACCTAATCCAATTAAATATATTTTAGATAAGTTTACAATAATTTAATAAGAAACAAACACAATGAAATATTTTTTTTCGTTAGGTTCATAATGATTTTTTGCGAAATTATTCCATACACAAATTTTCGGTTGCCTTATTCGGCAAGAAGAGCGTTGCTATTTAAGCCAAAATCGCAAGTTTTATCTGTTCGGCACGACATATATATATATATGCAATAATCGCGAGCGAGCGATAAAAGATGCAAAATAACCGCAGGGGGCGTTGAATGTTAGCTCTAGGTCCTTCGTGTTGTATTCAACACATCAAGAGCTTCCAATGTTGCAGAAACAGTGTAGGAAACTAGGCAGATTCGTTCAGGAAAACGACTCCCTCCAGAGTCTTTCAGAGATTTCTGTACAGTAGCTTCCATGATGCTTCGATCAGACAAACTTGTCTTTAATTCAGCATCTCACTCAGGGACCTGTCCGAAGATAAGGCCATATTATAATTAAGCTCTGAGGGATGCATTTTATCTGGACAAAAGTAGACTTGGCTTAGAGATCGACCACACTGCATTTTACTTCCTTTCAAATCAACTGGAGAGATCGAAGAGTGCAGGTAGTTGCTCGGCGAACACGAAGTGTTTGCTTCGCCATGAGACCAACAGGAGACCCACTCTCCTTATTTCTCTTCTATGTAACTGTTAGGAAAATCATTGGCTGACCAGTGAACTTAACATATCGTTCCTGGATGTAGGATTATGCATAAAAGTCCCTGTTATCGGATCTCCAACAGGTGAACTCATATAGTCATCCTGTAAACCATTACTCCATTTATCTGGCTCATCCGATCTCTCTCCATTCTAACTGCGCATTTTCATTCTTCTCTCTCTCTTTATTCTTCCTGCTCCATCTCAATCTCTCCATTCCTGTCCTCCCTCAGTCTCTCCATTCCTGCTCTCCCTCTCTCCCCTTTCTTGCTCTTCCCCACACCCTTCATTCGCCCTGTTCATCTTCTCTCTTTCCATATCTCCTGCTCTCTCTAATATTGCCTTTTCCCCTCTGTCCATTTCCATCCCTCGCTCCCTCTTTCTCTCCCCGCTTCCATCTCATCAACCCTCTTCCATCACCCCTATCTTCTTTGTCCATTCCTCTCTGGTATGGGATCCTGTATCAGGTGGAGGAGACCCACCCTTTCTAGATCACCTGAAAACTCAAACGAATTGATACTAACGCCCTTTATAGTTCTTCAGTGCTATGAATAATGCACTAATTATAACTCACGATAATTTTCGCAAAATCCATGACTTATACTTAGCATTTCTTTGCATAATCATTTAATTTCTCGTGTTTCCTCTTCATCATCGTTGTAACTACACAGTTCATCTGCTATCACTTATCACAATTTTAGTTTTGCCCAGAAAAGATAAGGATTTCCAGCTCAGAATATTAAGGAAATCTCGAAACTGTTATCTCCTGGCATATATGCATAATAAGGTTTTGTATTTTTTTTTCATTCTAAATATTTAACTTTATTTTAGGCTTCGATTAAAGACTTGGTGATCAGAAAAAGGGTCGCAAAAAACGGACGAAGGCTCGTTGCTCCACCTACTCCGTGTACAGAATGACTTACATGGGTTTAACACCTCGTGAAATATACACTTCCTCAGTGAACAGTCGGTACTACCCCCGGAGTCCAGGGGAAAGAGTGATGATATATCTGATTCACCATTTAATGATAAGGAATACGGAAAGTAACTAAAGTATATATAATAAACACTTGCCAATTATCAATAATAACCCACACTGAGACAGAAGCTCAGAAGTTAAATGATTTGTATATTTCGATCCCCTTCTGGGATCCTCTTAAGCAGATGAAGAGGATCTCAGAAGGGGATCAAAATATACAGACGAATTAATCATCCGAGTTTCCGTCTACATGTGAGTTATTATTGAGCATGGAAAGTAATTAATAAAGTAATATATAAAGCCACTTGTTGGCAAAACTTCTGGTTTTCGAACAGAGTTGTGGATGCGTGGAACAATCTTCCGAGTAGGGTGATCGAGGCTAGGACCTTAGATAGCTTTAAAAAGAGATTGGACAAATATATGAGTGGGAGGGGCTGCGTTTGATTGGTGTCATTGGGTACAGGACTAAATTCTTGGGTAGCTTTGGGTAAGGGTAGTTTTGATAAGGACCTGCCTTGTATGGGTCAGTAGACCTTCTACAGTGCTCCTCCATTCTCATGTTCTTATGTTAAAAAAAGATATTCAGGTGTTGCACATGTCTTATTCATCAGTTTGTCGGTATTGCACACCATTACGGCCACTAATTTGTGAAGATAACATTACTTCTCGACATCGCAGGAAATGAGACAGCTGATGAACTGGCAGGAACAGAACAAGACAACACAGACCACAAGTTAGAGGTAACACTCCAGTAGATTGCAAGCAAAATACAAATTAAAAATTCTAGAGAAGAGTTTAGTGCAAGAGGTACACCTAGAGGAGGGTGTTGGGGGGGGTCAACGCCCCCGCGGCCCGGTCCATGATACATTCGGAAACAGCAAATCTATAAAGTATTACCACAAGAGTTGTATTATCTCTAGATCAATAAGGTGAATAAGACACACACGCAACTCCTGGGTGCCTTTAAGAATAAAACATAAGAAAATGCCATATCTCTCAATTTCTGGCTCGGATAATCTTAAAACGCAAAGACAATGCCATCAAACATATTGCAACTCCAGTAACACGATCGGCACACTGTTATGTGACCACCACTGCCACTCCTTCATTGCACCGCTGCTTCCACTTCTCTGGTTCCCAATATACAAATCTTCTGTATTAGACGGATAACGCCATTGGCGGACGAAACGTTTTTTATATAAAGATGCCCAGGTATTGCACGTGTCTCATTAGATAAAACTTTTGTTTTAAGTAACTGGCCGTATCCCAGCGAGGAAGGGTGACCTAAAAAGAAAAACAAAAGTTTTTCTTTTTTCTTAAAAAGAAAACTAAAGTTTTTCTTTTTAATTTAGTAAGTACTACAGGAGAAGGGGTTACTAGCCCCTAGCTCCCGGTATTTTAGTTGCCTCCTTTGACACGCATGGCTTACGGAGGAAGAATTCTTTTCCACTTCCCTATGGAGAGAAACATATAAATTTATGGCAAGAAAAAGTGGAAACAGGTGACCAGAATTTCGCTTAGGTTACCTGTATATGTGGCAGGTTAGTGTAGCACCCCCCCCCCCCCAAAAAAAAAAGGAAAACCAGAGAATAAAGCGAATACGGAGGAGGAGGTGGATAAACACACTCCTGCACTGTATCATGGTGAAGATAAAAACGGAAAAATGAAACGAATACAATTATCATTTATAAATAATACAAGCATATTAGCAAAGGTTCGTAATACAGATATAGTGAATCCCACTTATTAATATCCATTGTTAGCTGAACTGTCTCAATATTTTTGTGTGAATTAATGCAATTAAATATTTATTAACAGCAATACAGTCACCTGTGGTAATCACGCCTCTGCTGTACTGGCTATAATTGTGGCAAGAATAAAGGTTGGAAGACTTGTGATAGGACAGGGCAGCGCAAGGGATTGTGGGTACAGTAAGTTCTCTTATAATGCTCCATTACATAGCACATTTTTTTTCGTAAATGCTATTGAAAAAGTACATTTAAAATTGAATAGAGCATGGAAAGGCCTTCACAGCATGTGCCACTCAATTTTCTATGTACTTTTCCAATCTCGTATCTGAAAAATTGCCTGCATTTAAGAGCTTTATGAGAGAGCTTTCTGTGTATAGGAAAAGAGAATTATGAAAAAAAATAAGTGACCCAGCCACTCTGGATTTTGCTTTCAATGTTTTTTTTTTTCCTCACATAGCGAAAAGTGGAATGTTAAGAAATATTTGTTATATATATAAAAATATATATAAATATAAATATATTTGAACGTTTCCTGGTGATACTCATCAACTGCGTTGCCAGACGTGTAGGAATCGCATATTTTCATGTGGTTATATATACGTTTTTAAGGGTTTAACTGGCCAAGCCTGACTTAAAATAAAGAAAATAGTATTTATAAGTTTACCGGGAACATTTAAACGTCTTCTTTGAAAACTGAATGTAGTGTGGAATAATGTGATTCTTTACTGTCAATAAAGAATCGCATTATAATTCATCCGTGTCTTTTACTAAACAATAATATTTTGGATACGTCCCAAAGTGATAATCCTCATCCTTCTTCCTCCCCTTCTTACCAGGGCTCTGGTCACTGTAATGTTACGTTACACAGAGAAAACAGTGACGCTTCACCACCCTCCCCAACAGCACCACCACGCCCGTTATCCATTGAGATTACCTCCCCTCACCCCAGCGGCTGTCAGCCACACCCGCTTCACCCAAGAGTTACAACTACGATCTATAGTACGTTCACAGTCACACCCATAACCACGCCAACACTGTCTCCTCTCAGAAGCTTACAAAATACCTAAGATATTATTATTATTATTATTATTATTATTATTATTATTATTATTATTATTATTATTAATTATTATTATATTTCTTATTACTATCATTATTAGTACTATAAGTGCTACTACTACTACAAGTGCTACTACTACTACAAGTGCTACTACTACTACAAGTACTACTACTACTAGTACCGAACTTGCACACGAAAATCACTCACTACGAAAGCAAAAGACTTGGCAAACGATGCAACATCCCCCCAATGAAAAGCAGAGGTGTCACTAGCACGTTAAGAGACCATACAATAAGTGTCAGGGGCCCGAGACTGTTCAACTGCCTCCCAGCATACATAAGGGGGATTACCAACAGACCCCTGGCAGTCTTCAAGCTGGCACTGGACAAGCACCTAAAGTCGGTTCCTGACCAGCCGGGCTGTGGCTCGTACGTTGGTTTGCGTGCAGCCAGCAGCAACAGCCTGGTTGATCAGGCTCTGATCCACCAGGAGGCTTGGTCACAGACCGGGCCGCGGGGGCGTTGACCCCCGGAACTCTCTCCAGGTAAACTCCAGGTAAACTACTACCACTACAAGTACTACTACTACTACCACTACAAGTACTACTACTACTACCACTACAAGTACTACTACTACTACCACTACAAGTACTACTACTACAAGTACTACTGCTACTACAACTACCTTTTCTGCTACTACTTCTTTCATGGGGAAGCCGTAAAGCCGTAGGGATCATACAGCACCTGAGAAATGGAACGCATGCAGGTCTAACCCAAAATTAGAAAGCAACACAAGAGTTGTTGGGTGTGAGGCAGTGACAGATTAACATACGATGGAAATATGCAGTGACCCTAGGGACCTCAGGTGTGAGGCAGGGGAAGGGAGGTGATGGGACGGGCTTTTAGGTGTAAGGCGGGAACCCATGGTTCTCAAGTGTGAGGGGATGGGGGGGGGGGTGTCCCAGAGCCTTCAGGTATGAAAAACCCCAAGACACCCTGCCCTGGTGGGATATATATATATATATATATATATATATATATATATATATATATATATATATATATATATATATATATATATATTTTTTTATATATATATAATTTTTTTTCGACAAGTCGGCCGTCTCCCACCGAGGCAGGGTGACCCAAAAAAGTAAGAAAATCCCCAAAAAGAAAATATTTTCATCATCATTCAACACTTTCACCTCACACATAATCACTGTTTTTGCAGAGGTGCTCAGAATACAACAGTTTAGAAGCATATCCCTCCAAACTGCCAATATCCCAAAACCCTCCATTAAAGTGCAGGCATTGTACTTCCCATTTCCAGGACTCAAGTCCGGCTATATAAAAATAACCGGTTTCCCTGAATCCCTTCACTAAATATTACCCTGCTCACACTCCAACAGCTCGTCAGGTCCCAAATACCATTCGTCTCCAATCACTCCTATCTAACACGCTCACGCACACTTGCTGGAAGTCAAAGCCCTTCGCTCACAAAACCTCCTTTACCCCCTCCCTCCAACCTTTTCGAGGACGACCCCTACCCCGCCTTCCTTCCCCTACAGATTTATACGCTCTCCATGTCATTCTTTGATCCATTCTTTCTAAATGACCAAACCACCTCAACAACCCCTCTTCAGTCCTCCGAATTTTCTGCATAATATTCGCACTACACACACACACACACACACACACACACACACACACACACACATACACACACACACACATACACACACACACACACATACACACACATACACACACACACACATACACACACACAAACACACACATACACATACACACACACACACACACACACATATATATATATATATATATATATATATATATATATATATATATATATATATATATATATATATATATAACCGTGGACGGTGACACCTACGCTACTCTGAGACCTCTCTCCCTGCTTTGGTTGCTCCCTTTCAACACTGCACAGCTCCTGATGACGCACTGAGAAGTGCGAAATTACTAGAGATAAAGATTTCCACTCGCCCCCCCCCGTGGCTTGTCCTGCACCATATTATGTAATAAAATATGCCTATTGGTAAAAAAGAATGAAAAGATGGGGTGGTAGGGAAAGCGGAATATTCAAACGGCTTCAGGAAGAAATCCAAATATTTTTCCTTGAAGCCTTTTTATCCACTTCTCCGAGGCTATGGGTCCCACAATTTACACCAGAGGTGGACCCCAACCTATATATACATATATATATATGTCGTGCCGAATAGGCAGAACTTGCCATCTTGGCTTAAATAGCAACGCTCATCTTGCTATATAGGACAAGCGAAAATTTGTGTATGCAATAATTTCGCCAAAATCATTCTGAACCTAACGAAAAAAAAAATATTTCACTGTGTTTGTTTAGTATTAAATTATTGTAAACAAATCTAAAATATATACAGTTGGGTTAGGCTAAAATAAATTGTTTTTGTTATAATAAGGTTAGGTAAGTTTTCTAAGATTCTTTTGGTGCAAAATTAAAAATTTTTACATTAACATTAATGAAAAAAATATATCTTTAAACGTATTAGAGAAAATTTTAGAAAGGACTTAATTTTAAATGAGTTCTTGCTAATTGACCAGTTTTACATATTCGGCACGACATATATATATATATATATATATAATATATTCCCACCAAGGCAGGGTGGCCCGAAAAAGAAAAACTTTCACCATCATTCACTCCATCACTGTCTTGCCAGAAGGGTGCTTTACACTACAGTTTTTAAACTGCAACATTAACACCCCTCCTTCAGAGTGCAGGCACTGTACTTCCCATCTCCAGGACTCAAGTCCGGCCTGCCGGTTTCCCTGAATCCCTTCATAAATGTTACTTTGCTCACACTCCAACAGCACGTCAAGTATTAAAAACCATTTGTCTCCATTCACTCCTATCAAACACGCTCACGCATGCCTGCTGGAAGTCCAAGCCCCTCGCACACAAAACCTCCTTTACCCCCTCCCTCCAACCCTTCCTAGGCCGACCCCTACCCCGCCTTCCTTCCACTACAGACTGATACACTCTTGAAGTCATTCTGTTTCGCTCCATTCTCTCTACATGTCTGAACCACCTCAACAACCCTTCCTCAGCCCTCTGGACAACAGTTTTGGTAATCCCGCACCTCCTCCTAACTTCCAAACTACGAATTCTCTGCATTATATTCACACCACACATTGCCCTCAGACATGACATCTCCACTGCCTCCAGCCTTCTCCTCGCTGCAACATTCATCACCCACGCTTCACACCCATATAAGAGCGTTGGTAAAACTATACTCTCATACATTCCCCTCTTTGCCTCCAAGGACAAAGTTCTTTGTCTCCACAGACTCCTAAGTGCACCACTCACTCTTTTTCCCTCATCAATTCTATGATTCACCTCATCTTTCATAGACCCATCCGCTGACACGTCCACTCCCAAATATCTGAATACGTTCACCTCCTCCATACTCTCTCCCTCCAATCTGATATTCAATCTTTCATCACCTAATCTTTTTGTTATCCTCATAACCTTACTCTTTCCTGTATTCACCTTTAATTTTCTTCTTTTGCACACCCTACCAAATTCATATATATATATATATATAATATATATATAATATATATATATATATATATATATATATATATATATATATGTGTGTGTGTGTGTGTGTGTACATATATATATATCGTGCTCGCTAGAGTTTTCAAAGTTTTCTTGCTATGGTTCTCGTCCTCGCTCCGTCCCCCTGTGTTTTAATCTCTCATTTCCCCCTCTATTCCACATTGTCCTTTATCTCTGTTCTCCATCACTCTTCCTCAGTTATATTATCCCCTTCTCTTATTCCACTCTTTACAGCGCTTTCCCCCATAACCTCCCCCTTTTCCTTAGGGTTGCTCCCCTTGCTCTGCGTCATCACAGTTCCCCCTCCCCTCTTGAGTACCCTCTCTCTCACTCTTTCCCTCGTTTTGCTTGGTTAATGTCACTCTCATTTTTTTCGTCTCCCTCATCTTTGTTTCATCCCATATGTATCAGGCTATGTCTTCCTTTCCACAGAAGATGTAATATGCTGGGTGCAAACCTTACCACAATTTTTGAATGGCTACTAATACTGGTTTTGCTTAGCAAACGGAGAATCAAGTCTCCATGACCCTTGTGGTCATTCCTGAATGACCCATAAAGGTTAACTTTCACCTATAATAATAATAATAATAATAATAATAATAATAATAATAATAATAATAATAATAATAATAATAATAATAATAATAATAATAATAATAACAATGCACCAGGGAGTCTCACTGTCTCCTCTTTCATCAAGGAACTGAAAGTGTGCCTATTTCTAATTATTTTTCTTATAATTAACTACTCCAGACCTCTTTGGTACTTTAATTTTTATATGGAGGTGTACATAAATTTTAGCTGTGTCCCAACCATTAGATACTTTAACAGCAATGTAGCTGACCTGGGGCCTAGGTAACAACCTCCAGTGATCATACCTGATTCATTATCAGCTGAGAGTAACAAATCGTCAGGTGTACTCACCTATTTGTGGTTGCAAGGATCGAGTCTTAGCTCCTGGCCCCGCCTCTTCACTGGTTGCTACTAGGTCCTCTCTCTCCCTGCTCCATGAGCTTCATCAAACCTCGTCTTAAAACTATCCCGCCTACACTACGTCACTTTCTAGGCTATTCCACTGCCTGACAACTCTATGACTGAAGAAATACTTTCTAACATCCCTTTGACTCATCTGACTCTTCAACTTCCAATTGTGACTTCTTATTTCTGTGTCCCATCCCTGGAACATCTTGTCTTTGTCCACCTTGTCGATTCCGCGCAGTATTTTATATGTCGTTATCATGTCTCCCCTGACCCTCCTGTCCTCCAGTGTCGTCAGGCCGATTTCCCTTAATCTTTCTTCATAGGACATTCCCCTTAGCCCTGGAACTAACCTTGTCGCAAACCTTTGCACTTTCTCTAATTTCTTGACCGTGCTTGATCAAGGTGCGGGTTCCAAACAGGTGCTGCAAACTCCAGTATGGGCCTGACGTACACGGTGTACAATGTCTTGAACGATTCCTTACTAAGGTATCGGAACGCTGTTCTCAGGTTTGCCAGGCGCCCATATGCTGCTTCCGGAGACATGCTCGGTGTTATACTCACTCCAAGATCTGTCTTCTTTGCCCTTTCCCGATCTTCATGACTTTACATTTATCGGGGTTAAATTCGACAAGCCAGTTGCTGGACCAGGTGTCCAGCCTGTCCAGGTCTCTTTGAAGTCCTGCCTGATCCTCATCTGATTTAATTCTCCTCATTAACTTCACAGGGACATTTCTGAGTCTAACCCTTCCATCATGTCATTCACATACACCAAAAATAGCACTGGTCCTAGGACCAGTGTGTGTGTGTATGTGTGTACCTGCCTAATTGTGCTCACCTAATTGTGGTTGAAGGGGTCGAGTCATAGCTCTTGGCTCTGCCTCTTCACTGGTCGCTACTAGGTCTACTCTCTCCCTACTCCATGAGCTTTATCATACCTTTTCTTGTGTGTGTGTGTGTGTGTGTGTGTGTGTGTGTGTGTGTGTGTGTGTGTGTGTGTGTGTGTGTGTGTGTGTGTGTGTGTGTGTGCGTGCGTGTGTGTGTATGTACTCACCTAATTGTACTCAACTAATTGTGGATGCAGGGGTCGAGACTCAGCTCCTGGCCTCGCCTCTTCACTGATCGCTACTAGGTCCTCTCTCTCTCTCTCTGTTCCCTGAGATTTGTCATACCTCGTCTTAAAGCTATGTATTGTTCCTGACTCCACTACATCACTTGCTAGGCTATTCCACTTCCTGACAACTCTATGAGTGAAGAAATACTTCCTAACGTCCCTGTGACTCGTCTGAGTCTTCAGCTTCCAATTGTGACCCTTTGTTTCTGTGTCCCCTCTGTGTGTGTGTGTGTGTGTGTGTGTGTGTGTACTCATCTATATGTGGTTGCATTGGTCGATTCACAGCTCCTGGCCCCACCTCTTCGCTAGTCGTGTGTGTGTACTCACCTAGTTGAGGTTGCAGGGGTCGAGTCCTAGCTCCTGGCCCCGCCTCTTCACTGGTCGCTACTAGGTCACTCTCCCTGAACCGTGAGCTTTATCATACTTCTGCTTAAAGCTATGTATGGATCCTGCCTCCACTACATCGCTTCCCAAACTATTCCACTTCCTGACCACTCTGTGGCTGAAGAAATACTTCCTAACATCCCTGTGATTCATCTGTGTCTTCAACTTCCAACTGTGTCCCCTTATTGCTGTGTCCCATCTCTAGAACATCCTATCTTTGTCCACCTTGTCAATTCCTCTCAGTATTTTGTATGTCGTTATCATGTCCCCCCTATCTCTCCTGTCCTCCAGTGTCGTCAAGTTGATTTCCCTTAACCTCTCCTCGTAGGGCATTCCTCTTAGCTCTGGAACTAGTCTTGTTGCAAACCTTTCCACTTTCTCTAGTTGCTTGGCTAGGTGTGGGTTCCAGACTGATGCCGCATACTCCAATATGGGCCTAACGTACACGGTGTACAGGGTCCTGAACGATTCCTTATTAAGATGTCGGAATGCTGTTCTGAGGTTTGCTAGGCGCCCATATGCTGCAGCAGTTATTTGGTTGATGTGCGCTTCAGGAGATGTGCCTGGTGTTATACTCATCCCAAGATCTTTTTCCTTGAGTGAGGTTTGTAGTCTCTGGCCCCCCCTAGACTGTATTCCGTCTGCGGTCTTCTTTGCCCTTCCCCAATCTTCATGACTTTGCACTTGGTGGGGTTGAATTCCAGGAGCCAATTGCTGGACTAGGTCTGCAGCCTGTCCAGATCCCTTTGTAGTTCTGCCTGATCTTCGATCGAATGAATTCTTCTCATCAACTTCACGTCATCTGCAAACAGGGACACTTCGGAGTTTATTCCTTCCGTCATGTCATTCACAAATACCAAAAACGGCACTGGTCCTAGGACTGGCCCCTGTGGGACCCCGCTGGTCACAGGTGCCCACTCTGACACCTCGCCACGTATCATGACTCGCTGCTGTCTTCCTGACAAGTATTCCCTGATCTATTGTAGTGTCTTCCCTGTTATCCCTGCTTGGTCCTCCAGTTTTTGCACTAATCTCTTGTGTGGAACTGTGTCAAACGCCTTCTTGCAGTCCAAGAAAATGCAAAATGTGTGTGTGTGTGTGTGTGTGTGTGTGTGTGTGTACGCGAGCGCCACGCCACCACCAGCCTCCCCTTTTTTCCTCCACATTTGGGCTAATTTAAGCTCATCTCTTGGAAATTCCCTTTCTCTTCCCTCCCTCCCCCCTCCCTCCATCCCTTCCTCACCTTCCTCCTTGCATTCTTCCCTCTCCGCCCTTCATCCTGACATCAGTCTTTTCCCTCTTTGTCGGGCGTCTTCCCTCTGTGCCTCACTCCACATGTTTAAATATGATTCCCTCCTCTCTCTCTTTCTCTCTCTCTCTCTTTATCGCTCTTTAATCTTCGTTTCACTTCTGTGTCTCTCTCACTCTTGTACCTTTTTCTCTCACTCGTGTGTCTCTATCTCTCTTGCGACTTTTTTCTCTCATCCTTGTGATGTCTTCCTCTCATTCTTGTAACTTGTTCCTCCCTCATAACGTCTTCCTCTCTCTCTCTCTCTCTCTCTCTCTCTCTCTCTCTCTCTCTCTCTCTCTCTCTCCTTCTCTCTTAACATTTTCCTTTCGATCTCTCATCCTCCTATTTTAAGCTATTGTATAACATGTCTTTCAAGTCTCAGCTTCTATAGTTCTTTCTCTAACCTTCCTTTCATCTATCTTCAACTTCTTTCCTTCTCTCCCAATTCTCTACCTTCCTTCCTCCCCCACCTTCCTTCATGCCTCCCTCCCCCTATCTTCCATTTCCACTCACTTCCCCTCATCCCCAAAACATCCATTTTCATCTCACCTACCTCCGTCAGACCCTCATACCTGCCTTCCCCCATTCTCTCTTCTCCCCTTTCCTCATCCATACTTTACACCATCCTCCCGGCCTCTTCTCCACCCCCATCCCACAGGCAGCAGTGCTCGCCAGCAAGGCTGGTGTTCAAGGTCTGGTCAAGGTCACACGGGGCTGAGAGACACGCATCTACTCCCGTCAAGGTTACATGGGGGTGACAGACGCATCAACTCTGCCCTTCATTTTCACCTCTTGGCTACCTGGCTCTTGATCCTACCATATAACTTGTAGTAGTAGTAGGTAAAAAAATAAAAAAATGCTATCTGGCCTCTCATCATTCCTTCCTTTGTTCTTTTACGTCCCCTCGCCTCTCCTTTCTGTCCTCGCTTCCTCCCATCCAACTCACAATCGCAAGGTCCAGGGTTCGATTACCTGTCTGGGAGAACATATGAGCACTTTTCCCCTACATCTTTGTTTTCCCTGCCCACCTAGCATTAAAAACTAGCTACAGTACTTGTGTGTTAGTCATATGTTTTTAATTGCATTAAAGGAAAGAATGTGTTAGAAACTCCAGTCCTACCAGAAAGTCTTATCCCATATAAAAAAAAACGCTCCAGTCTTGCATGCAAGAAACTCCAGTCCTGCTGGAAGAGGTTATGCCTTATGCCATGAGGCCTGGTCTCAGACCGAGCCGCGGGGGCATTGACCCCCGAAACCCTCTCCAGGTAAACTCCAGGTATATGCATACATACTTGTATGTATACACCGGTGATACATTGAGATTTATCCATCTACCATTCTACCTGTTCATGGTTTTAGGATCATCATCCCTACAACCAGGTCTCAGATCAGGTCTCATGGTTGAGGGAATGGATAATCAAGCCTGGACCTGGAGTTTACCTGGAGAGAGTTCCGGGGGTCAACGCCCCCGCGGCCCGGTCTGTGACCAGGCCTCCTTAGGTCAGTGTCCCAGGATGCGACCCTGTTTGAGGATAAGAAATGGTTTGCAGTGATTTGTCAGATTCCTCCCTGTGAAGGCGGTGTAAATGGCTTGGAAACCCTCAAGCAGGACCTCAGTGGGAGCGATGTTTGAGGCTTCTAGTCGACAGAATTTAAATGCACACACCTGCATCTCTTTGGTATCTTTACTGACTAAAGGCTTTGCCTGCTCAGCAGTAGAAGTGAAGAAGTACTTTGAGTTGACGAGTTTCTTAACCTAATAATATTTTTTTTTTTATTTTAGCATGATACAGTGTTTGTACAGAGATAGGTGACATTTAAGTGTGCATGCAAAAAACCCATTGTTATGAAGCGCATTCGACTTGATGCAGCCTATGGAGTAGGCCTAAGTGACTCCCAGAGGCTCTAGTCGTGGCTTCACCTCTTTGAGATGTGCTGGTGAGCTCCTTTAACGCTAAACAGAAGATGAAAAAAATGAAGACGTGACGGCAAGAGTGAAAGCAAGTGCAGGAAGAGTAATAAGAGAAGCTGGCGAGATGAGACAAAGATAACACACTCCACCATCAACAACGAATTGTCAAAAAACAATAACAAAACGCGCTTTGCATTCCAATGGTATGAAACAAAACAAAGATCCTCTTACAAACCCCAAGGAAAGAATACATTCACGACTATGATGACTGACATCGTCATACCGAAAAGCGCGACATGCCAGTTGTTTCACCAGTGAAATATCTCTCAGTGATGGAAGCAGCAGTGTGCGGAGGGACGAAAGTCGTAGGAATTGTCTCCCGACCACCTCACTGAAACTGGCAAAAGCAGTCGGATCAAATAATCAGCGTTTGCTTGCTATAGAAAGTAATATTTAAAAAGGGTAGCCTACTTTTCAGGTCACTTTTCTCCCATCTTTTCCCATGCTCTCTCTCTCTCTCTTTCTTTTACATAGGGTTGTACTAGGTTAGTTTTAGCTCATTTGAAAGCCTTTTTACTGTTGAGAGATATACAGATAAGGAACAGGATGAAGTTGGAGCTATCTGTGGTCGACCAACTTTATTTCGTTGATGTCGTTATGCTGTATGAACAAGTTCAAACACGAGTCATCCTAGAAATATATGATCTCAGATCTCTATCCCTCTTTCTCTCTCTCTCTCTCTGTCTCAGTTTAAGGATTTGTCTCGAGAGACGAATATATTTTTCAGTACCATAAATCCAGTGATTGAATATACCCCTGTAGAAAAAAGAATTGAGGAATGTTACTTGTCCTGGGTGAACGTAATGCTATATACAGGAATAGCAATGAGCAATACCACTTATCCTATGATTGAACAATGAACATACTAAACCTCTTAGTGAACGTTATGAAATATACAGGGACAGTATTGTCTAATGTTATTTGTGCTGTGAGTGAACATATCGCCACAATATACTTCTTTAAGGCTGTCACTGACCACTGCAACTCATTCTGTGTGCAGGTTAGGTTAGGTAAGGTTCGTCAGGAAACAGGACAAAGAGTTTCCTGACGCGGGTCTTAGTCAGATGATGACCCGCTGTTGGAGCTTTTGGTAATCTGACTGAGGCCTTCAGCTGGCTTACCGGTCCACCCCTTTAAAAATTATGGTCATAGTTACAACCATTCATTTTAGGTTATATGATTAGCTTCCTTTAAGTTATACCCCCATTCTGAAAGTGCCAGAGAGGAAGTGCCGAAGTGCAAGTGCCAAAGTGGTAAGTGTGTGGTTACTGGCGAATATCCATTCATAATGTGAGTGAAATACTTCCATATGTACGTTACTGAGCAGTGCCACTTATCCTGCGGCTCACAACACATCAGTGACTCACACACACAAGTCATGACTCAGAACACGTGATTCACACGAGCCATGACTCAAAACACATAAGTGACACACACACGAGTCATGACTCACAACACATAAGTGACTCACAACACACGAGAAGTAGCGTGAAACAGGTCTGAGTAGCTTCGCTTTATGAATTAATGAGTCACTGACTGTTTCATGTTTTTTTTTTTTTTTAGATTTTTATAAGAGTCAAGCTAAAGCTGCGCAGCGTTGGCAGTTTTTTGTTTTTCTTTGTTGCAACAACCAAGGACGGAGTTGGCATCGCCAGTGGCGTGTCAGCTATTTAAGGGCTATAATATTGTATGATGATTGCGTTATGTTCAGGCACATGATAAGTGGCACTGTTAAATAAGACACATGCCCAGTTTTGGAATATGTTGCATTTGTTAGCACTTTAGGCCATCTCTGACACCCATGAGTGGCACTGCACAATAAACTCGCCTCTCGGGGCACAAGTCAGGAAACTTGAAAATCTTCATAATGATAGTACTATGTGGAAAGTGTCGTGTGTGTGTGTGTGTGTGTGTGTACTCACGTATTTGTGGTTGCAGGGGTAGATTCATAGCTCCTGGCCCCGCCTCTTCACTGATCGATACTGTGTGTGTGTATATATATATTAGTCACATCACTGCTACATTAATGACTCCTGTTATTATATAATTATGTGAATATTACAAAAAAAAATCCTTCCCTTTTCGGCAGCTTAATTAACGATACTCTTGAGCCTGAGTGTAGTTCGTCACAAGGAACCAACCTGTGTTGACCTCCGCCTTGATCTGCCAGGTGTAATTATACCAGACAAATAAATCCCATTGTTAAGGTAGTCTTGAGGCCTGGTCACGGACCGGGCCGCGGGGGCGTTGACCCCAGAAACACTCTCCAGGTAACCACACAGTCGAGAAAATGCTCAGGAACTGTTGACGAGACAGTTTAAAATATCTTCATTATTCACCCCGTAGCCATGCTGTGGGCGACAGTCGGAAGACCACAGAGGTACATAGTGTGATCCAGGGACTGAGGAGGAAAGTTTTGATAGCTGAACAAGTTGCACTGGTAATGAACTATTTACATTATTTATATCTGGTCACAATCGTAATTTGTTATTAATGCAAACATGAATCAGGTCACACAAACGCTAAAAAAAAGAAGTGGTAATTCTTTATGCACGCTGAGCAAAGTCTGGGTATTTTTCCAGAATGGTTTGTAATATGCCACTGTATGACTGTGACAATATAAAGAAAGTTTTACATCTAGAAAACGGAGAGGCCGCATTTCGTTTTCTTTCAAGAGATGAAAGCTGTAACTCTAAGCTATATGTATGCTTGAGGAAGAGGAGGAATTAAAGAAGACGAATATAATGACGGCTTTATTCGGATTAGCAACTCCTGAGTGTTAATTAGCCACGATAGCCCAAGGAAGCCAAACAGTGGGATTCTTTCCACTGGGGTACATCGGTCTTCTTCCCTAGTCTGCGATCCACAATAGTTGCCTTTTTTTTTTTTTTTACCTTGGTACCTATTTTCTGTAAGGTGAAAAGAGGTGGCAGATGCACTAACCCATACGTCTCGACTCACCAAACTTGGGTTATTGGCAAGCAAGATAAGCTCCTGTGTATGTGTTCTTGCCAAGCCGTGGTTGTTGGGATCCAGATCCTGGTGTGGATGTTATGTATCCGATGTGATATAAACTATGCCACATTTAGATGTGTATTCATTAAGGAAGTTTGCCTGTAAATGAGTATGAGTACCTGCTTGATTCTAATTTCTAGTCTTTTATTCATTAGATATTATTATAATAAAAAAGAAGCGCTAAACCACAAGGGTTATACAGCTATTCATTAGAGAGCTAAACCTGTTCTCACCGTACAACGCGAACAAAAAATACTGGATTTTCGTCAGAGTATCTAAGTCTGTTTTCGTAGCTCATTTTTTTAATTTTGGAATCCGCCTAGCTGCATACCTCTGAACCTTCTAAGCTGGTCTATACGTTTATTCCGGCTTGCTTCAATAACTTTTTTACCTCCAGCTTGGATATAACATAGTCTATCTTGAAGTTAACACACCAGCGTGGATCTAGTATCCTCCATTTTGGATTAGACATTTTTACCCACCTTGGTCTAACATGCTCCAGCTTGGGTCTAATGTACTAAAATTTACAGTTACATTTACGACCTTTCCTGAAGACAATATTTTTTTTATCATTCTCAAAATCTTCTTTTTTATCTATTATGTTATAAAAATCACAGTAACTTAATGTTTATGCTTCACATAACGTTTACACAATAAAACGCATCATTATCCATTTTTTTCCACCTCATTTCAGTTTTTAGTCTTCCTCGACTGTACAAAAAAATCGAGTTTTTATTTGACCTAGATTCTTTTTAAATCGTCAACCACCATATTATGTGGTTATTTTTTTCTCTCTCCAGTAAATAATATACATAAAAGCTAGAAGCAATTCTAGTTTAAAAAGACACGTGAGCAAACACTAGGACATATAAAAAAAACATTTCGATCCTGGGACCTTGATCACTTCTAAGTTAGGAAGTGACCAAGGTTCCAGGACCAAAACGTTTTTTTTTTAATAAATATGTCCGCTTTTTCACGTGTCTTTAACTGGTCAGTATGACTTACCAGAAGTAGTATCGGAGCAACAAGGTCTGATTCCCGGCACAACTTACTGGTGACGCCACCTCTCTTGCCTCTCATCACTCTTCTGTTCTTAGCTTCTGCATTGATTAAAAAAATCCCATTTTCTTTTCACTTCCAAATTAATCTTTCATGAGGAGTTTTTGTAAATATTTTTAAACATATAGGAAACAGTCAACCTATTCTTTTCTTTCATGTATTATTACTGTGACTTTTACAAAATGCAGCAAGTTAGTGATATATGATATGCCTGATTTAAACTTATTTATCCCCGGTACACCTGGAAAACATTGGGACGCGTTTCCTTATGATATCTGCTGTTCAGTGCTCATTCATCAATAAAATAGGTACCTGGGTAGTAGTCGACTGGTGTGGGTCGCATCATGGAACAAAACTGACCTAATTTACCCGAAATGCTCAGCATAACAAGTGGCTTTCTATACAGTAGTATATCATTGATGTCAGCTAGGCCTGTATACCTTGTACACGTACTTGTAGAAATAAAGACATTATTTAGGCGTGGTCCATTCCCTTGTTTAGCACTAGTTTCTACTACAGTGGAACCCAGGTATTTGAACTTAATTTGTTCCTAGGTGATGTTCGAACTGCGAAAATTTCGATGTCCGAAACAGTATTTCGCAGGTTTTAGTTATCAGCCTCACACACGAGAGGATTCTGAACTGACTCCTCCAAAAGTCTCTGAGAGGTAGGTCAGTGTCAGAGGTCACTTCCAAGAACTTTTAAAACAGGATTTTAGTATAAAGTTTTCTTTTACTGCTGAATTTTAAACAATTCAGCGTGTTCGGACTCTAGAAAAACGTTCAAAGACTGGGTCAATCATTTCTGAACAAAATTGTTCGGACTCCTGTTTGTTCGAGGTCCGGTATAGGTTCCATTGTAGTGCCAATACGCAAGTTAACGTGAGTGACCTATAATTTTAAGCATTATTTCCGTTAGTTTTAAATATTTTTTTAATATTTAACATTTTTCCACAATTCTGTTAGTGCCAAGACAATATGTGTCCAGTAGGTTATTTATTTACAGATGTTTCGCTCTCATTAGAGCTTTTTTTTTATATAATGATTTGAAAAAGCTCTACTTAGAGAGAGATATGTATAAATAAAGTTCGCTTTGCAAATAGTTTCTCACAAGGAAATTATAAATGGTTATAATTATAACCTTAATTTTTAAAGAGGTGGATACGTAAGCCAGCGGAAGGCCTCGGTCAAATGACCAAAAGCTCCAGTTTCGGGTCATCATATGACTAAGACCCGGGTCAAGAAACACTTGTCCTGTTTCCTGACAAACCTTACCTAACCTCGATAGTGTTTCTATCATACTTATCGACAACACTTGTCATCCAACATAAATCTATATTTAGACAGATCTATTAGGAGAAATAGACCATTAACTGAACTTCCAATTACTTCCACACTATAAATATGAAATCATTCACTGTGCTGACCAATTGATCCAGTACCACTGAACTGGTTACAGCGGAGCCTGTGTACAGCATTAAAGACAAAAGCTTATCTGTACAATTATGGTCAGCTGAATTACTTTATTTCCCGTTTTTATTGTTTATTCTTTTCCTCTTTCCTTTTATTTGTGTTAATTTGATGTTTACCATATGCTTTTTTAACTGATTTTTCTCTCAGAGAATAAAAAGGTACAATACCGTGACTGGAACAATATACAAATGATCCGCACATTGGACAATGAAACTGATAATGACTTTCCAGTTCGACTTGGGTGATTCCCTTCGCGCGTATGTGTGACTAGTTAATGATCTAGGTCGGACCCAAACGTCGTCATAAGTTCCATTTATGTATAAATTTCTCTCGCTTCAAGAAGCTATGCTGGTTTTTATCTTCATAAAATTTCGCTTCCCAAGGAATTTTTCTGTGGCATAATGAGAACAAGAAGCAAGTTACACAGTGAGAACACCAGTGTGCAGTTAACCTAACCTATATGAGTTACATGCTAAGACCATCTTCAGTGGGCAGTTATCCCATTATACACTACAGTTACACAGTAAGATTAAAAAATATATCTTTTTTCGTATTATTAAGCTGAGAAAGTTAACCCACAATAACCCAAATAAAAAAAAAATACCAACCAAAGTAACATATTTGTATAGAAGCTCTTAGATAATCTTGCCGATGATATGACCCAATTCAGTCGAAACTCTGAGCGCATATTTGCTGCGAGGTGAACAGGGACCAGGTGTTTGGAAACTGACCTCTACTTCTCGCTCTATCACACAGAAATGATATCAAAATCAGGTATGCGTGTAATGTGTTTCAATCATTTGGTAATGGTAGTAAAATTAAAGAGAAAATGCAAGGTAAAAGGACACAGATGCAATCAATGTCACAATAGTAAGTTAATTAAGGTACAGGTCTACATAAATACAGTTGAGATATATAGTAACATATGTGTAAATTACGTAGGATAATACATTAGATGCATATATGTTCATTTACCTAACATTCAGCCATTTGGCCAGGTGTTGGTGGTTCATCTCCCGCTGCTTCCATACCTGGTCATTTCCTGTCACTTCCTTCCGGCAGCTCCAGGGATGCGTGGAGTCCAGCGTTGTCCCGATTCCTGTAACACGGGGTGCTTGGGTGGGGAGGAGTGGTTGGGGTGGGAGGGATTGCACCGTTGGTGGGGTGGGGGGGATTGCACCGTTGGTGGGGTGGCAGGGTCGTTGCCCCTTCACTCCTGTCCCAACATGCTGTCTTGTTTTTCCTTCCCTCTATCCTGCCCACAATGCTCCCTCTCGCTAATAAATCCTCCTCCACATTCTCTAATGAACCTTTCGGATAACTATTTCCACCGCGTTACTCAGAGTTTAATATTTCTATTTACGTGTGTGGGAAAAAACCTGTTAGGGCCGTAAAAACTAAAAATAGCAGATATCGTACGTCAGCCAGGTTGGTCGAGGGGAGCCCAAAGTAAGGGGAGACATTACGTCAGTGTTGCGCTGCTGCCACATGTTCGCCTCACTCACTCACTCGGTCTTTGAACTCGGCCAGGAAGTGGGTGCATAACCTCCCACAGACTTGTGGAAGTAGGTATATAACCTCCCACAGACATGTGGAAGTAGGTGCATAACCTCCCACAGACATGTAGAAGTAGATGCGTCACCTCCCACAGACTTGTGGAAGTAGGTATATAACCTCCCACAGACATGTGGAAATAGGTGCATAACCTCCCACAAACTTGTGGAAATAGGTACATATCCTCCCACAAACTTGTCCTTCGACAAGTCTCACAGACTTGTGGAAGGAGATTATTTGTTTTTGTGTGATAGCTGGTGTATGCTTCATGTGATCGGTTTCAAACTTGTATCTCGTGTATTTTATTTAAAGGAAGATTCCAGGCGATAACAAGAGAATGTATGTTCAGACTGACTTCAAACTTTAAACGCTGGTGTGTCTTATTTATATGGAGATTCGGATTGGATTTGGACTACGTAGGTTCTAATTTGATTATTAAACAACTTGTGAAGTTGATGTCGATGCTATAACTCAAGAATGACTGTTCGTATTGGCTTCAAATTTTGAACACTGGTGAGCAAGGCTTAGATTTTAGGCTCTAAATTTTCAAACTAAAAACTATAACAGATCTTCATAAAAAATTTTTTTAGCTTTTAGGAGAAAATGAGATTTTTTTATACACAACCAAAAATAATATATAAATAACCAGTACGTAGAACGAACTTGTGACAACGTTTCGGTTCGACTTGGAATGTGAGGCCAAAACGTACAGGAGAAGAAAGAAGCATCTGCAGACCATGTCTGAGGCTCATTTGTGTGTCTGGAAGAAACGTCTGGGGTAACTGTGAAGGGAAGAAACGTCGGGGTTACTATGGAGGGAAGAAACGTTGGGGTGACTAGGGAGGGAAGAAACGTTGGGGATGATTAGAGAGGGAAAAAAAAATGCCGGGATGACTAGAGAGGGAAGAAATGCCGGGATGACTAGGGAGGGAAGAAACGTCGGAGTGACTAGGGAGGGAAGAAACGTCTGGGGTGACTAGGAAGGAAAGAAACTTTGGGGGTGACTAGGGAGGGAAGAAATGCCGGGATGATTAGGGAGAGAAGAAACGTCGGAGTGACTAGGGAGGGAAGAAACGTCGGGGTGACTAGGGAGGGAAGAAATGCCGGGATGACTAGGGAGGGAAGAAACGTCGGGGTGACTAGGGAGGGAAGAAACGTCGGGGGTGACTAGGGAGGGATGAAACGTCGGGGTGATTAGCGAGGGAAGAAACGTCGGAGTGACTAGGGAGGGAAGAAACGTCGGAGTGACTAGGGAGGGAAGAAACGTCGGGGGTGACTAGGGAGGGAAGAAACGTCGGAGTGACTAGGGAGGGAAGAAACGTCGGAGTGACCAGGGAGGGAAGAAACGTCGGAGTGACCAGGGAGGGAAGAAACGTCGGGGTGATTAGGTAGGAAAGAAACGTTGGGGGTGACTAGAGAGGGAAGAAACGTTGGGGGGTGACTAGGGAGGGAAGAAACATCGTATTTATCTGCAAGACAATTGAAGACTACCTATATAATGTCCAAAACTAGATCAAGTAACATACTGGTATCTCCCCTCTCACTGTCCCTCTCACTTTGCTTCCCCTCACTGTCCCTATCACCTTGCTCCCCCTTACTATCTCTCTCACCTTGCTTCCCCTCACTGTCCCTATCACCTTGCTTTCCCCTCACTGTCCCTCTCACCTTGCTTCCCCTCACTGTCCCTATCACCTTGCTCCCCCTCATTGTCCCTCTCACCTTGCTTCTCCCCCCCCCCTCACTGGGGCCGTTGTCTTAACTCGCCAGCTAAGTCAACAAGTTTAAATCATTCCACTAACTTAGTCAAGTTAAATCAGGTTAGGTATTCACAATTACATAAATGTTTGGCTTGCACTGGTACGCGGAATTAGGTTGGTTTAAGCTGAATTAAGTTAGTTTAAGCTTAAGTGTAAGCTGAATGCACGCTACATGTGGGTGGATGCACACCCGTTACTGTTATATAATTGATTTCTCCACAATACCAGCACTGCTCACACTTTGGCAGCAGCTGATCTGAATTCGATCCATCTGTGTCAACAGTAATTTTAAAAACGTCTTGAAGTGGGCGCCAATAGCCTGACTGGCCTGGTTTTCTCAGGATGTCTATTATGTGACCGGGGCGCGAGGGCGATGTTCTATGTAGCTATCAGCACATAGTATCTGGTGTCATCTCTGACGTTACACAAAAGCGTTTATCGGCTGTCAATAGATATGTATAGTGATGTCCGTGTCGGTCTCTAACAATCCTTATTGTCCGTATATACATGTATACCCATGAAAACACGGCACCAATTTAGAGGTGGTAAATCCTGCCTCACAAACCTACTGAAGTGCTATGACAAAGTCACAGGTGTGATGCAAAAAAGAAAGAGATGGGTGAACTGCATATTTTTGGACAGTGGGAAGGAGTTTGATAAACTGTCGCACGAGAGACTGGGACTATATCAAGGAGACCAGACAGGAATAACAGTGATCACACTGTAATATGGATCAAGGAATACCTAACAGGAAGGAAACCAGCACAAAAGAAACCTTAGAAACAAGGCAGTGTATAGATTACAGACTGTGTTTGCGTGTGTGCCTGTGTGCTATGGATACTCTTAGCAACAGAGTAGCGACTCTTGCTCCCAGAGGCAAAATCAACACTGGAGTTAAATACAACAATATCCACATTGGATATAGAATTTGCACAACTCAGTTTCCCCAGAGGCTATTCCAAAATGGGCAAAGCTGACAGATGATAAACACTGGATAAGACAGTCAGAATCAAAGTCCACAAGTCCACGTAGGAAAATGTTGGCACAAGCCTAAACTCTAAGACAGAAACCATAATGGCATATTTTAAGAAATGCAGTTGTGTGTATGAGGCTATGTTAATGGAGACACCCTGAGCAGCGTACCTCCCCGCCTGGCAGGTGAACCCTGACTATTGGAGAATCGAGAGTGATGGTTGGTGTGTATAAGCCAGCACTTTTCAGGTAGGCAAGAACATAAGCTCCACTCACCGCTTATTTAGTAGTTAGATTATACCTAGTTTCTGTTCACCGAAATGAGTTAACTTTTACTACAGACAATCCTATTCTTAATAGGATTGTTAACACATTAGGTTAGATATTGGATTAGGTTAGGTAAACTAAGGTTTGGATAGCTTGAATTACAGGAACCTATCAAATGCATATTTAACTAGACATGCAAATTAAAATAAAAATGGTTACGACAATTCTGCCAATATAATGGCTGAGCAGTACCAGGAAGCATTCAGATCTGCACGAGTATTTATTTTATCGTGAGGATGGGTTGCCCCCATACTCTTGTTTCACAAATTAAGACGAATATCAGGGATCTGCGAGAATATGGAGGCGTCAAGCAGGATCCTCAGCCTATTCGGTACATAGCTTAAATTTGTAGATGAATGGTTCAGAGAACCGACATGTTGATAAATTAGACACATATACAACTCTTGGGAATCGTCATTGAGGAAACGTTTCGCCACACAGTGGCTTCATCAGTCCATACGAAGGAGAAACTTGAAGAACAGGAGGAGAATGAGGTAATCAGTCCCTCAACCTTGAGTCGATGCGTTCAGTTCTATTCAAGATTGATGAACTGAACGCATCGACTCAAGGTTGAGGGACTGATTACCTCATTCTCCTCCTGTTCTTCAAGTTTCTCCTTCGTATGGACTGATGAAGCCACTGTGTGGCGAAACGTTTCCTCAATGACGATTCCCAAGAGTTGTATATGTGTCTAATTTATCAACATAGCTTAAAAAACAAATAAATTCTAAGTACATATGAGTCATAGAGATCAATCAATACAGAAAATGTTCTGAAGTCAGTCTCACCACATCCGTTGCGCTTGATCTGGGACACCACTTGCAGAAATGCTGCGAAGTGCCGCAAAAAGCTGTCTACATAATGTACATTCTCTCCCGTGACCCCAACACCAGCCGTCCATCACCAAGGCTGCTGCTAGCTGGCCTAGCACCACAAGAAGACCACAATGCAGCTAGTACGAAGGTAGGTAAGGTTACGCTGTTATGTAGGCAAGTCAGGTAAAATAGAATGAAAAATTAGACAATGTAAGTTGGTAAATTGGAAAGTATGTAGGTATGTACGTAGGTATGTAGGGAAGTTAGGAAGATAAACAAAAAACGAAGTGGCGTGCGATTCCTCCAACGCTTCCCGTCCTCTTCAGACGGAATATAAAGAGGTAAAACAAGAGTTCGTTGTTTCTTCATTATAAGGAGACTGAAGTAGGTCTTTTTTTTCACGGCCTTAGCCGCCAGAAAATCTAGAGAAGTGGCTGAGCTTAAGCCATGGGTAGATCAAAAAAGACAAGGTGTTTATCTGGAGAAAGTTCCGGGGGTCAACGCCCCCGCGGCCCGGTCTGTGACCAGGCCTCCTTAGGTCAGTGTCCCAGGATGCGACCCACACCAGTCGACTAACACCCAGGTACCCATTTTACTGATGGGGAACATAGACAACAGGTGGAAAGAAACACGTCCAATGTTTCTACTCTGGCTGGGAATCGAACCCAGGCCCTCACCGTGTGAAGCGAGAGTGTTAACCACCAGACCACCAGAGCCCCCTGGTGTGGTTATATAACAAACAAAACTTTATTTCTTTCTGCAATATACAAAATGTAGTTAATATGTAATAAAATATTGTTAAGCACAAAATAAAGCCACTAATTGCACTTTTCATCAGTATAGTTTGTGTTTTTATCCCCACAATTATGTAATAAATTAGGTTAGGTTATGTTACGTTGTGTTAGGTTAGGTTAGGTTAGGTTAGGTTAGGTTACGTTGTGTTAGGTTAGGTTAGGTTAGGTTAGGTTAGGTTACGTTGTGTTAGGTTAGGTTAGGTTAGGTTAGGTTAGGTTAGGTTACGTTGTGTTAGGTTAGGTTAGGTTAGGTTAGGTTAGGTTAGGTTAGGTTAGGTTACGTTTTGTTAGGTTAGGTTAGGTTACGTTGTGTTAGGTTAGGTTAGGTTAGGTTAGGTTAGGTTAGGTTACGTTGTGTTAGGTTAGGTTAGGTTAGGTTAGGTTAGGTTAGGTTACGTTGTGTTAGGTTAGGTTAGGTTAGGTTAGGTTAGGTTACGTTGTGTTAGGTTAGGTTAGGTTACGTTGTGTTAGGTTAGGTTAGGTTAGGCAAGGTTCGTCAGGAAACAGGACAAGTGTTTCCTGACGCGGGCCTTAGATGATGACCCGCAGTTGGAGCTTTTGGTCATCTGACCGAGGCCTTCCGCTGGCTTATTGTGATAATCTACCTTCCCCTTATAATGTATTATTATTCTTTCCTATTAACCTTGTTTACTGTCAATGGTACTTTCTCAATAAATTTGTAATACCATATTCTCATTATTAGCGAGATAAATAGTTTTCCCTCATATATTTTGTATATAATTTTATCCAGAATATGATTTCCCTGAATCATACAGTGATGACCAGGTGGAGTTTAAGTGGTGTGAAGTGCTCTGTATGGAGATGAAGAGGGAAGTTCTCAACCCACAGTATTACAAGAGAACCGAACAGTGGCCCGTAAATTGAAGTGGATATTACAGAGCTGAGGGGTCTACGTGCGCATGCACATGTAAGTACACACACACACATACAAGCGCGCACGCGCGGTTCCCCACAATATAAGATTTGGAAACAGATTATAGCGTGTAGGCCTGATTCACATAATCTCTACAACGGCATTCACCGAGTCACAGGAGGAACATCAGTGAGCCCAGGGTCACTGACACCTCCTCCTCCTCCTCCCTGAGCCAAGAAAAACACCTCGCCTCCCTACCTCATTCCCTTCGTCACTAACCCACATCCTCCCATACCCTTTACAATACACACTCCCTAGCAACGTCCAACTCGTCTATCCCCGCCAGCCCACCATCCCCTACAATCTCCATCCCTCCTCATTTCTCAGAAGCGTTCGTCGCATTGCTTTTGCGACTTTCAGAGCTCCGAAAGTGTCTCGAATACCCGAGAATGTTATTATATTCACTGGGAAAAGCTAAATCCATTAGGGTTATAATGCCTGGGGTAACGGGAGGTAATTCGAGTTGATCTGAGGAAGCGAAGGATGGCTTCATTTCACTGGAACAGCAGTCGTTCACTAGCCGTTTCGGAGAGAGATACGATAATCAATGAGTGCTCATTTCCTAGATGGGATGCTTGACGTGATAGTACTGATGTAGGATTTTATTAAGATTGTGTTAGGACTATGGTTGGACTGTGGTAAGATTGTGTTCAAGATTATGGATTGTGGTAAGACTGTGTTGGTTGGACGGTGGTAAAATTGTGTTAAGATTATGATAGGACTGTGGTAAGACTGTTAGGGTTATGGTTGGACGGTAGGAAGATTGTGTTAGGATTATGGTAAAACCATGGCAGGAATATGGTAGGACTGTGGCATAACATATAGTGTAGCCATGGAGGCACAGTGAGCGAAGGAAGACACAGTAAACATACTAATGAAAATGTTTATGTATTGATAAGCCTTCTCAATCTGTCGTTATAAAGACAGCCGCAGTAAAACTCTCTTTTAAGAGAAAAATAAAAGATGAACACAGTGCGTTCAGTAAGAGGTAGACTAAGGGTTATATTTTTACGCAGCGACGAAATCATTTGCTTAATTTACAATGAAAGTGTATATGTTTTTTAGGGAGTATAATGAGTGTAAAGAGGCACTATGAATGACGTCACAAGAACTACTCACTGTTTCAAGAGGAACCGAGAACACAAGATGAGAGAGTTAACAATATTCTAGACACTTCAATTTTTATTTTTTTGTATAATGGGCATAGATTCTATACACAAATAACCCACACATAAGAGAAAGAAACGCATGACGACGTTTCGATCCGACTTGGACCATTAACTAGCCACACACATTAACTAGTCAGTGTGTGACTAATTAATGGTCCAAGTCGGACTGAAACATTGTCATTAGTTACTTTCTCCTATGTGCGGGTTATCTGCGTATTGTTCCAGCCACGGTATTGTGTTTTTTTTTTTTTGTTCTTTCTATATACATTCTAATTTTGAAATTCATGAGCACTGCAGAAATAGAAAAATTCGACCACCGCATAAAATATCTAAATCAGTGAATAAGCTTAACCTGGGTTGGGATAAAATGTTACTACTGATGGTACAAGGAACATGATTGGAAGTAAATCCCCATGTACTTGTAAGAATTGGTGAAAACTTATCGAAACTGATTGCTGAGTTTCCCCATGAAATTTCACTGCATTACTCGCCAACAGGCTTTGTGCAGTAAAATTTCCTGGTTGGAAAAATGTGATCCCCTGCAGCCTACACCCTGTAATTTAATGTAATACTTATTACGGCTTCTCGATTCGGAGGCAAAACTATATTTTCAATGTATTTCTGTTTTTGATGCTGAGCGGAAATAATTATATTAAAAAACTGGGTTAACAAACTTGTGGAGGACGAAGTGTATGTTATGGGTGGGTTATGGAGAGGTGGCTTGGGTGCTCAGGTCACCGACACCTGACAGAAAACTCACAGCGGCCGCGTCAGTCATCCCTTCACTCAACACGCCGCCCTCAATCAATCCCATATTTACTGTGTCCTGATGAAATACGCCGGCCAGGACAGACATGAATGCGCGCGCACCTACTCACCTAATTCCGGCTGTGGACGGGGGAAAAGGGGGTCGAGGTTCTGTACCTGGTCCCGCCCCTCAGCTGCAGTTTCACTGGTTTCTTGTGTCGTGGGCTCTGTCATACCTATCCTTAAAACTGCTTTTGGTGTTTATCTCGGCCTCCTCGTCTACGCTGTTTCATTCCCTGACCAATGTAATGCTGGAGACGTAATTCATTACGTCTCTGTGACTCATCTGGTTCTTTAATTTTCTTGTGGGGGAGTGGGCCACTAGCAGCAACAGCCTGACTAACCAGGTAAACACCAGAGGAGCTTGGCCCATGGCCGGGCTCCAGGAGTAGAAAATCTCTCGGCACTCATCAAAGGTATATCGGAAGTTCTCGTCTGTCTGTCTCTGTCCGCCCTATGAAGTTATTTAATTATCAAGTACGTTGTTATCCTATCTTCCTTGCTTCCTCTTTTCTCTAAGATTATGAAGTTCAAATATTTTCACCTCTTGTAGGTTAACCCGCTAAGCCCCGGGACCAGTTTTGTTGGGAATCTCGGGACATTCTCTAGTAATGCCTTCACACGTTTGATCAGACGTGGGCTTCGGGCAAGTCTGATTTTTTGTTCATAAATACGTACATAGTATGTAAAACAACAGCTTTAACAAGGTATGCAGTAAAAGTTTTTTTTTTAGCCTTTTTTTTGGCTTTTGTCTCTAAATCTACAGCTGTCGGTAATACATCTATATAGTTATACTTTTTAAAGTTCACTGATTCGTTGTCAGACGAGCTAAGAGCTCACTGCTCTGCTGATGTGCACCCCACGTCACCGGTGATGTGCACTCCATGTTACCGCTGTTGATGTGCACCCCACGTCACCGGTGTCGATGTGCACCCCACGTCACCGGTGTCGATGTGCACCCCACGTCACCGGTGTTGATGTGACCCCCACATCACCGCTCTCTTTTTACTTTTCCTGGCTTCCATAGCTTTGCACTTGCTGCTGACTCTTCACAGGAGAGAACTGTCTTGAACCCAAGGAACTGACACTGCTCTCTCCTTCTAAGGACTAAACTTTATTGCTCCCATTCCTGAAGCGCTGTATGACTCCCAAGAATTCAGCCCTTCTCGGTGAATATAATAAATAATTCATTTGCTTGGAGTGGGATTCAAGTAATCTGGAATTCGGTAATCTGGAATTCAAGTAACCTGGAATTCAAGTAACCTGGAATTCAAGTAACCTGGAATTCAAGTAACCTGGAATTCAAGTAACCTGGAATTCAAGTAACCTGGAATTCAAGTAACCTGGAATTCAAGTAACCTGGAATTCAAGTAACCTGGGATTCAAGTAACCTGGAATTCAAGTAACCTGGAATTCAAGTAACCTGGAATTCAAGTAACCTGGAATTCAAGTAACCTGGAATTCAAGTAACCTGGAATTCAAGTAACCTGGAATTCAAGTAACCTGGAATTCAAGTAACCTGGAATTCAAGTAACCTGGAATTCAAGAAACCTGGAATTCAAGTAACCTGGAATTCAAGTAACCTGGAATTCAAGTAACCTGAAATTCAAGTAACCTGGAATTCAAATAACCTGGAATTCAAGTAACCTGGATTTCAAGTAATCTGGAATTCAAGTAACCTGGAATTCAAGTAGCCTGGAATTCAAGTAACCTGGAATTGAAGTAACCTGAAATTCAAGTGGCCTGGAATTCAAATAACCTGGAATTCAAGTAACCTGAAATTCAAGTAATCTGGAATTCAAGTAACCTGGAATTCAAGTAACCTGGAATTCAAGTAACCTGGAATTCAACCCCAAATTCTGCAGAAGTCCTCTCGCACACTCTCCATATCTTTTTCAGTTTTTATTCTCTTCATCAAGTTTACCATCATCTGCAAAGAATCATTGGAATAATTCTTCTGGCACTGCGTTTACGTATAAAGGAAGCATCATTTGTCCAAGTATAAACAGGCAATTTCATTCGAATTATCTGAGCTTCTGGTGATAAATGTAGTCAGCATGTAGTTGATTCCGGGGGTCATCGGCCCCCCGCGGCTTCGTCCCAAATCAGGTCTCTTGGTCGATGTACCGATCAATCACTTATGTGATGTCTGCACCCAGATCCTTCTCGTTGTTAGTCTGTGTGCAGTGATAATTCTCCATTTGATAAGATTCATCTGGTCTTCTGACACAACTCTCGATCATATCCACAGTAGTGTATCTACTGCAACGACCACTTTTCATATCATTCCTGTAGTTGATTATGGCCATCGTATAATTCTGGGAATTCGACGCAGTGTGATTATCACTCGTAAGTTTTGGGTCGTTTTGCAGTCATAGATTTATATGATTTTCGCCCATCGTGGCGTTTATTGGCGCATTCCAGACAAACTGTGGATAGAGAAACTTTCAGGATATTTATTAAATGAAACGTTTCGCCACGAGTGACTTTTTCAGTCCTAATGATTAGGACCGAAGAAGCCGCTCGTGAACTACACATGTTTTATATACAGCTTATCGGTATTACTATACCATTTACAACCATTACAGACGCAGTTTAGGTTCCAGTACGGAACACCGGAAACAATCTGAGTACTAAAGCAGAGCACCAGAAACTGTTTGAGTACTAAGGCAGAGCACCAAAGACACTATGAGTACCAATAATGAGCACCAAAGATGGTCTGGGTCCCAAGACATAACCTTGTGGGACCCCCGCTAGGAATATTAGGTTACAGGGACACGTCGTCCTTCACCATGACTCACCTTTTCCTGTAGTTTATGTATTCCTTTATACATTATAAGCGTTTTACAAACTTTTTTAAGACTTACCGTTCGGGTTTGTCCAGAAGTCTCATGTGTGGTACTATGATGACGTCTTCAAGAAATGTACAACCTGCCATTTAAGTTCAAAGAGTCTGCCATAGGTTAGATGTGTGACTTAGTTGCCAGTTGTCAAAGGCACTTGTCGATAAGACACTTGGCCTGTTCGGTGTTTGTGAATGTGTATGTGTGTGTGTGTGTGTGTGTGTGTGTGTGTGTGTGTGTGTGTGTGTGTGTGTGTGTGTGTGTGTGTGTGTGTGTGTGTGTGTGTTCTATTGTAACTACTACTCCCTTCCCAACAGACAACGAGGGAAAAATACGCCACTTACAAGAAGCCCAAATATAATACCCACTACAGTGTAATATAGTGTAATACTTCCTGCCCGCCCGTGCAGGTCAGTCACCCCGTCGATACTTTCACTTTGGAATGGAGGGGATGGGAGTGTGGAATTGTTAGTGGGAGGGATGAAGGGAAGGAGTGGGGGGAGGGAGAGAAGGTAGGTGGGAGGGAGACAAGGAGGAAGGTGCGTAAATGCGTAGTGGCTTGCGGCACGATGTAAACAATGACGCTGCGTTTTATATGTGAACTCAGCGAGTTTTTGTGTGTGTACTCGGTGAGGTTTTGCAGGGAATCAAGCCATAGTTGCTGAATCAGTTTATTAGCAATTATCAGCTGGTTTTACCGAATCGTTGCCCCTATAGCTTAATCATACCTACTCTTGACTCTGTGTATGGAAGTAACTTCCACTACCTCTTGCTGACACTTGCTCATCATCCTGAGACTGAAAATATTTGTTAAAGTTCAAAAGAGAGAGAGAGAGAGAGAGAGAGAGAGAGAGAGAGAGAGAGAGAGAGAGAGAAGGGGGAGGGGGTCATCTACCTCACTCAGAGGAGGCCATGACAACACTGCGGCAACGATCGCCTCCCTCGACCTCCCCTAACACCCATCGCCTGACGCCCATTCCCTCCCTCCATCCCTCCCAACTCAGAATCTTCCTCTTCCAGTCCCATACGATGGCTCTGTGTGTGTGTATGTATATACTCACCTATTTACCGGCCTATTTGTGGTTGCAGGGGTCGATTCGTAGCTCCTAGTTCCGCCTCTTCGCTGGTCGTTACTAGATCCACTCTCTCCCTGCTCCAAGAGCTTTATCGTGTGTACTCACCTAATTGTGGTTGCAGGGGTCGAGACTCAGCTCCTGGCACCGCCTTTTCACTGATCGCTACTAGGTCCTCTCTCTCTCTGCTCTCTGAGCTTTGTCATACATCGTCTCAAAGCTATGTATGGTTCCTGACTCCAATACATCACCTGCTACACTATTCCACTTCCTGACAACTCTTTGGCTGAAGAAATACTTCCTAACATCCCTGTGACTCTTCTGAATCTCCAGCTTCCAACTGTGACCCCTTGTTTCGTGTCCTAGCTCTGGAACATCCTGTCTCTGTCCACCTTATCTATTCCACGCAGTATTTTGTATGTCGTTATCATGTCTCCCCTGACCTTTCTGTCCTCCAGTGTCGTCAGGTCGATTCCCCTCAACCTTTCTTCGTAGGACATTCCCCTGAGCTCTGGAACTAGCCTTGTTGCAACAAGGCTAGTTTACAACTAGCCTTGTTGCAAACTTTTGCACTTTATCGTGTGTATATGTATGTGTATGTGTGTGTGCGTGTGTGTGTGTGTGTGTGTGTGTGTGTGTGTGTGTGTGTGTGTGTGTGTGTGTGTGTGTGTGTGTGTGTGTGTGTGTGTGTGTGTATAGTTACCATTTTGCCCAAGGCACTTGTCACTGTTAGCTACCATTTGTCAAAGGCACTTGTCGATAGACACTTGGCCTGTTGTCTGTAGTTTGTGTGAGTGTGACTGCCTGACGCCCACACCCGCCCACCTCTCCTCCCGCCCGCCCGCCAACTAGCCAGCCAGCCAGCCTGCCGCCAATGGCTAAAAGACGCCACCAAGAAGTCTCCGGAATTCCGATGACAAGTTTCAGTGACAGGTTTCATTGAGTTAATTAATGACGAGTTTCATTGACTTAATGACGAGTTTCATTGTCTTAATGACGAGTTTCATTGACTTAATGGCGAGTTTCCTTGACTTAATGAAGAGTTTCATTGATTAATGACGAGTTTCATGGACATAATGACGAGTTTCATTAACTTAATGACGAGTTTCATTGAATTAATGACGAGTATCATTGATATAATGACGAGTTTCATTGACTTAATGACGAGTTTCATTGATTAATGACGAGTTTCATTGACATAATGGCGAGTTTCATTAACTTAATGACGAGTTTCATTGACTTAATGGCGAGTTTCATTGATTAATGACGAGTTTCATTGACATAATGACGAGTTTCATTAACTTACTGACGAGTTTCATTGATTTAATGACGAGTATCATTGATATAATGACGAGTTTCATTGACTTAATGACGAGTTTCATTGACTTAATGACAAGTTTCATTGATTAATGACGAGTTTCATTGACATAATGACGAGTTTCATTGACTTAATGACGAGTTTCATTGATTAATGACGAGTTTCATTGACATAATGACGAGTTTCATTAACTTAATGACGAGTTTAATTGATTTAATGACGAGCATCATTGATATAATGACGAGTTTCATTGACTTAATGACGAGTTTCATTGATTAATGACGAGTTTCATTGACATAATGACGAGTTTCATTAACTTAATGACGAGTTTCATTGACTTAATGGCGAGTTTCATTGATTAATGACGAGTTTCATTGACATAATGAAGAGTTTCATTGACATAATGACGAGTTTCGTTGTCTTAATGACGAGTTTCATTGATTAATGACGAGTATCATTGACATAATGAGTTTCATTGTCTTAATGACGAGTTTCATTGATTAATGACGAGTATCATTGACATAATGAGTTTCATTGGCATAATGACGAGTTTCATTGACTTAATGACGAGTTTCATTGGCTTAATGACGAGTTTCATTGATTAATGACGAGTATCATTCACATAATGACGAGTTTCATTGGCTTAATGACGAGTTTCATTGATTAATGACGAGTTTCATTGACATAATGACGAGTTTCATTGACTTAATGACGAGTTTCATTGATTAATGACGAGTTTCATTGACATAATGACGAGTTTCATTGACTTAATGACGAGTTTCATTGATTAATGACGAGTATCATTGATATAATGACGAGTTTCATTGACTTAATGACGAGTTTCATTGACTGAATGACGAGTTTCGTTGTCTTAATGACGAGTTTCATTGATTAATGACGAGTATCATTGACATAATGACGAGTTTCATTGGCTTAATGACGAGTTTCATTGATTAATGACGAGTTTCATCGACATAATGACGAGTTTCATTGACTTAATGACGAGTTTCATTGACATAATGACGAGTTTCATTGACTTAATGACGAGTTTCATTGACTGAATGACGAGTTTCATACTTAATGACGAGCTTCATTGACTTAATGACGAGTTTCATAGACTTAATGACGAGTTTCAGTGTATAACGAGTTTCATTGACTTAATGACGAGTTTCATTGATTTAATGACCAGTTTCACTGACTTAATGACCAGTTTCATTAACTTAGTAATTATCCACTTTTTAAGGAATATAAACGTAGACAATATAATAACCTATGTCATATGTCCAGTATTTTATTAATGGATATATAACAAATATATTAAATAAATATCCTAAATTTTCTTGCAACAGATAAGACATAATTTTTGGACTTATATCTAGATATATTTCTGTTAACAATTTTTGGGGCCTACTTCATAGGCCTTTTTTTGTGCATAGATATACATCTGTTAACAATTTTGGGGCCTACTTCATAGGCCTTTTTTTGTGCATAGATATACGTCTGTTAACAATTTTGGGGCCTACTTCATAGGCCATTTTTTTGTGCATAGATATACGTCTGTTAACAATTTTGGGGCCTACTTCTTAGGCCTTTTTTTGTGCATAGATATACATCTGTTAACAATTTTGGGGCCTACTTCACAGGCCTTTTTTTTTTTGTGCATAGATATTCGTCTGTTAACAATTTTGGGGCCTACTTCTTAGGCCTTTTCTGCGTACCCAGATGTTCTTGTGCTACCTTCAACAGTATAGATATGAACATTTACATCTGTGAGTGGAGACCATGCGAGCCAGCTAGGGGTCGCTCCTGCGTGAACCGCCGCGGGGGTAATCGCCTATCCCACCTTCACGTGTCCTTAAACCTACCGTCTAGCCTTGCCTCTGCTCATGCCCCGGCCCCTGCCCATGCCTCTCCCCCTTCCCCTTCCCCTGTGTCACCACCACTGACATAAAAATAGCACCCATGCCTGGGTCTTGTCCCTCCCGACCCGACAAATAACTAGTAACAACATTTCTTTATCTGTAGTTACCGTCTAGTCTCAAGGTAATAAATAATTATATTCACGGAGAAGAACGAAACTATAAGAGTCATATAATGATTGAGAAACGGGAGGTAATTAAACTTGATCCGAGGAGAAGTGCAGTTCCAATCCATTTTAACAACACCCTTTTACTAAGGTCAATACACACCTAATCAGTGTCAATATATATATATATATATATATATATATATATATATATATATATATATATATATATATATATATATATATATATATATATATATATATATATATATACATACATACATACATACATACATACATACATACATATATTTTTGAAACTTGTATGAAGCTCTACATTGAATGAGCTGAATTGCTCACTTAATTTGGAGGGGGGGGGGAAGTTGGGTTAAAACAACACAGCTTACAAACATTGCATGACTAAAACTATTACTTGCTTATTACAACCAATGTATATCTGTATCTGTAAATGTAATGGAGGTAAATGAAGCTTATGTTACGATCAAGACCTGTGTCTGGCGAATAAATTTAACATTAACATTCTACGAGAGGCTTGATAAAACTCCCATATGTGATGCTTTGTTAAGGTTCCCAGAACTAAATTTGTTTGACACAGAAGAAGGAAATAAGGAATGACACAAAAGAAGAGAGGGGAGAGAGAGAGAGAGAGAGAGAGAGAGAGAGAGAGAGAAGGAGAGAGGATGTAGGGAAGGACAGAGAGAGAGAGAGAGAGAAAGAAAGGAGGTAAGAACGGCAAGAGGAGAGAGGTAAGGACGATAAGAAGAAGGATGTAGGGAAGGCAAGAGGGAGAAGGTAGGGAAGGAGGGAAAGCAGGTGTTGCCCTTGACCAAGGATGTGTGTGTGTGTGTGTGTGTACTCACCTAGTTGAGGTTGCGGGGGTCGAGTCCGAGCTCCTGTGTGTGTGTGTGTGTGTGTGTGTGTGTGTGTGTGTGTGTGTGTGTGTGTGTGTGTGTGTGTGGAGTAGCCGCAGGTGCAGCAGCCTCAAACAACAGCGTCTGGACGACCACTTTAAGCCGCCTCGCCACATCACAAACCTGCAACACAAACATAAACTCTTAACACACAACAATAGCCAACAAAGTCACACGATAACACAACCCGCTACATTTACTCTCCTAGCTAGTTGTTTCCTTACATTTAAAGCCCAGCGACTGCAGCAAGATCATTAAAGTTGCATATCGCCTGTACGCCACCACTCAAGAATACCGGAATCCCTAATCCAGGGATTAAGGCAGACTTTCACTGTATATACAGTACCCCAGGAATATACACCCAGTTACTTTCTCAGTACTAAGACGATCTCATAACTATACGAGTTTTTATGCAAGCAGAATTCCTGCCTTTCTGTAGTCGATCATCGCGCCCTTGACCCGATACCAGGGCCACAGGGGCGATCATATGAAAAGTTTGATGTGTACACTCTTCATATAATCTCTAGGTTCCATTTTTTAAGTGTTTATATTATGCCTAGACTAACCTTTATGACAGTATTATTTTAATATGACCGACGCTAAACTCATGAGGGGGTCCTTGAGGGAACCAATGAACGTCGTCCAGCGACCTCGTAGGAGAGTCTTTGAAGATGAAAGGAAGATTGTCTTCTGTTGTGCACGAGAGGATCCTGAGACCGTGTTGGGAACTTCTAGAAAATGTTACTTTTGTGTTCTTTACACCGCTCTCTCTCTCTCTCTCTCTCTCTCTCTCTCTCTCTCTCTCTCTCTCTCTCTCTCTCTCTCTCTCTCTCTCTCTCTCTCTCTCTCTACACACACACACACACACACACACACACACACACACATAGTTTAGATGGCCAAAGACTGCAAACCTCCCTCCAGGAAAAAGATCTGGGGGTGAGTATAACACCGAGCATATCTCCTGAGGCGCACATCAATCAGATAACTGCTGCAGCATACGGGGGCCTGGCAAACCTACGGATAGCGTTCCGATACCTCAGTAAGGATTCGTTTAAGACTCTGTATACCATTTACGTCAGGCCCATACTGGAGTATGCAGCACCAGTTTGGAATCCACACCTAGTCAAGCACGTCAAGAAATTAGAGAAAGTGCAAAGGTTTGCAACAAGACTAGTGCCAGAGCTACGGGGATTGTCCTACGAAGAAAGGTTGAGGGAAATTGGCCTGACGACACTGGAGGACAGGAGGGTCAGGGGAGACATGATAACGACATATAAAATACTGCGCAGAATAGACAAGGTGGACAAAGACGGGATGTTCCAGAGAAGGGACACAGACACAAGAGGTCGCAATTGGCAGTTGAAGACTCAGATGAATCAAAGGGATATTAGGAAGTATTTCTTCAGTCACAGAGTAGTCAGGCCATGGAATAGCCTAGAAAGTGACGTAGTGGAGGCGGGAACCATACATAGTTTTAAGGCGAGGTATGATAAAGCTCATGGGGCAGGGAGAGAGAGGACCTAGTAGCAATCAGCGAAGAGGCGGGGCCAGGAGCTATGACTCGACTCCTGCAACCACAAATAGGTGAGTACAAATAGGTGAGTACACACACACACACAGGATGTTCCAGAGATAGGACACAGAAACAAGGGGTCACAATTGGAAGCTGAAGACTCAGACGAGTCACAGGGATGTTAGGAAGTATTTCTTCAGTCATAGAGTTGTCAGGAAGTGGAATAGCCTAACAAGTGACGTGGTGGAGGCAGGAACCATACAAAGTTTTAAGACGAGGTATGACAAAGCTCAGGAAGAAGAGAGAGAGGGGACCTAGTAGCGATCAGTGAAGAGGCGGGGCCAGGAGCTGAGTCTCGACCCCTGCAACCACAATTAGGTGAGTACACACACACACACTATATATATATATATATATATATATATATATATATATATATATATATATATATATATATATATATATATATACATATAACAAAAAAAGGTGCAATACCGTGACTGAAACAATACACAAATAACTCGCACATAGAAGAGAGGAGCCCACGACGACGTTTCGGTCCGACGTGGACCAGTGTGACTTTGTAAATGGTCCAAGTCGGACCGAAACGTCGCCGTGGGTTCCTCTTTTCTATTTGCGTTTTATTTGTATATATATATATATATATATATATATATATTTTTTTTTTTTTTTTTTCAACAAGTCGGCCGTCTCCCACCGAGGCAGGGTGACCCAAAAAAGAAAGAAAATCCCCAAAAAGAAAATACTTTCATCATCATTCAACACTTTCACCACACTCGCACATTATCACTGTTTTTGCAGAGGTGCTCAGAATACAACAGTCTAGAAGCTTAAACATATAAAGATACACAACATATCCCTCCAAACTGCCAATATCCCAAACCCCTCCTTTAAAGTGCAGGCATTGTACTTCCCATTTCCAGGACTCAAGTCCGACTATATGAAAATAACCGGTTTCCCTGAATCCCTTCACTAAATATTACCCTGCTCACACTCCAACAGATCGTCAGGTCCCAAGTACCATTCGTCTCCATTCACTCCTATCTAACACGCTCACGCACGCTTGCTGGAAGTCCAAGCCCCTTACCCACAAAACCTCCTTTACCCCCTCTCTCCAACCCTTTCGAGGACGACCCCTACCCCGCCTTCCTTCCCCTATAGATTTATATGCTTTCCATGTCATTCTACTGTGATCCATTCTCTCTAAATGACCAAACCACCTCAACAACCCCTCTTCTGCCCTCTGACTAATACTTTTATTAACTCCACACCTTCTCCTAATTTCCACACTCCGAATTTTCTGCATAATATTTACACCACACATTGCCCTTAAACAGGACATCTCCGCTGCCTCCAACCGTCTCCTCGCTGCTGCATTTACCACCCAAGCTTCACACCCATATAAGAGTGTTGGTACTACTATACTTTCATACATTCCCTTCTTTGCCTCCATAGATAACGTTTTTTGACTCCACATATACCTCAACGCACCACTCACCTTTTTTCCCTCATCAATTCTATGATTAACCTCATCCTTCATAAATCCATCCGCCGACACGTCAACTCCCAAGTATCTGAAAACATTCACTTCTTCCATACTCCTCCTCCCCAATTTGATATCCAATTTTTCTTTATCTAAATCATTTGACACCCTCATCACCTTACTCTTTTCTATGTTCACTTTCAACTTTCTACCTTTACACACATTCCCAAACTCATCCACTAACCTTTGCAATTTTTCTTTAGAATCTCCCATAAGCACAGTATCATCAGCAAAAAGTAACTGTGTCAATTCCCATTTTGAATTTGATTCCCCATAATTTAATCCCACCCCTCTCCCAAACACCCTAGCATTTACTTCCTTTACAACCCCATCTATAAATATATTAAACAACCATGGTGACATTACACATCCCTGTCTAAGACCTACTTTTACCGGGAAGTAGTCTCCCTCTCTTCTACACACCCTAACCTGAGCCTCACTATCCTCATAAAAACTCTTTACAGCATTTAATAACTTACCACCTATTCCATATACTTGCAACATCTGCCACATTGCTCCTCTATCCACTCTATCATATGCCTTTTCTAAATCCATAAATGCAATAAAAACTTCCCTATCTTTATCTAAATACTGTTCACATATATGCTTCAATGTAAACACCTGATCTACACATCCCCTACCCACTCTAAAACCTCCTTGCTCATCCGCAATCCTACATTCTGTCTTACCTCTAATTCTTTCAATTATAACCCTACCGTACACTTTTCCTGGTATACTCAGTAAACTTATTCCTCTATAATTTTTACAGTCTCTTTTGTCCCCTTTCCCTTTATATAAAGGGACTATACATGCTCTCTGCCAATCCCTAGGTACCTTCCCCTCTTTCATACATTTATTAAACAAAAGTACCAACCACTCCAACACTATATCCCCCCCTGCTTTTAACATTTCTGTCATGATCCCATCAGTTCCAGCTGCTTTACCCCCTTTCATTTTACGTAATGCCTCACGTACATCCCCCACACTTACATTCTGCTCTTCTTCACTCCTAAAAGATGGTATACCTCCCTGACCAGTGCATGAAATTACTGCCTCTGTTTCTTCCTTAACATTTAAAAGTTCCTCAAAATATTCTCGCCATCTACCTAATACCTCCATCTCCCCATCTACTAACTCCCCTACTCTGTTTTTAACTGACAAATCCATATTTTCCCTAGGCTTTCTTAACTTGTTTAACTCACTCCAAAATTTTTTCTTATTTTCATTAAAATTTCTTGACAGTGCCTCTCCCACTCTATCATCTGCTCTCCTTTTGCACTCTCTCACCACTCTCTTTACCTTTCTTTTACTCTCCATATACTCTGCTCTTCTTATAACACTTCTGCTTTGTAAAAACCTCTCATAAGCTACCTTTTTCTCTTTTATCACACCCTTTACTTCATCATTCCACCAATCACTCCTCTTTCCTCCTGCCCCCACCCTCCTATAACCACAAACTTCTGCCCCACATTCTAATACTGCATTTTTAAAACTATTCCAACCCTCTTCAACCCCCCCACTACTCATCTTTGCACTAGCCCACCTTTCTGCCAATAGTCGCTTATATCTCACCCGAACTTCCTCCTCCCTTAGTTTATACACTTTCACCTCCCTCTTACTTGTTGTTGCCACCTTCCTCTTTTCCCATCTACCTCTTACTCTAACTGTAGCTACAACTAAATAATGATCCGACATATCAGTTGCCCCTCTATAAACATGTACATCCTGGAGCCTACCCATCAACCTTTTATCCACCAATACATAATCTAATAAACTACTTTCATTACGTGCTACATCATACCTTGTATATTTATTTATCCTCTTTTTCATAAAATATGTATTACTTATTACCAAATTTCTTTCTACACATAGCTCAATTAAAGGCTCCCCATTTACATTTACCCCTGGCACCCCAAATTTACCTACTACTCCCTCCATAACATTTTTACCCACTTTAGCATTAAAATCCCCAACCACCATTACTCTCACATTTGATTCAAAACTCCCCACGCATTCACTCAACATTTCCCAAAATCTCTCTCTCTCCTCTACACTTCTCTCTTCTCCAGGTGCATACACGCTTATTATAACCCACTTTTCACATCCAATCTTTATTTTACTCCACATAATCCTTGAATTAATACATTTATAGTCCCTCTTTTCCTGCCATAGCTTATCCTTCAACATTATTGCTACTCCTTCTTTAGCTCTAACTCTATTTGAAACCCCTGACCTAATCCCATTTATTCCTCTCCACTGAAACTCTCCCACCCCCTTCAGCTTTGTTTCACTTAAAGCCAGGACATCCAGCTTCTTCTCATTCATAACATCCACAATCATCTCTTTCTTATCATCTGCACAACATCCACGCACATTCAGACTTCCCACTTTGACAATTTTCTTCTTCTTATTCTTTTTAGTAATCTTTACAGGAAAAGGGGTTACTAGCCCATTGTTCCCGGCATTTTAGTTGACTTTTACAACACGCATGGCTTACGGAGGAAAGATTCTTATTCCACTTCCCCATGGATATAAAAGGAAAATTAATAAGACCAAGAACTATTAAGATAAAATCAAAGAAAACTCAGATGAGTGTGTATAAATAAATGTGTACATGTATGTGTAGTGTGACCTAAGTGTAAGTAGAAGTAGCAAGACATGCCTGTAATCTTGCATATTTATGAGACAGACAAAAGACATCAGCAATCCTACCATCATGTAAAACAATCACAGGCTTCGTTTTACACTCACTTGGCAGGACGGTAGTACCTCCCTGGGTGGTTGCTGTCTACCAACCTACTACTGAAATATATATATATATATATATATATATATATATATATATATATATATATATATATATATATATATATATATATATATATATATATATATACACGCCACTATGCCACAAGACGTTAGTTATACAGTGAGAACACTAGACATGTCTTTCCTAATGCCATGAACATTCGGGATTTGTTCAGTTCGTCAAAACTGATGGACTGAGCACCTCGACTCAAAGTTGAGGGACTGATTACCTCAAACTACTTTTCATAAACCATACCACGGGCGGGATTTGAACCCGCGGTCAGAGAGTCTCAAAACTACTTTTCATATTCCACAATTTATCCCTTTTCTGGCCTGAGGAAGCCACTTGTTGGAGAAACATTTAAATAATAAAAATATTCAAGTGTTGAGTAAGTGTTTCAGTCATCAGTTTGTCGGCTCTTTAAACCATTTATCTACAATAATTAATCTTTGTGGACACCACTCGTCACACACCCATTCCCACACCTTCCCGACAGTAATTCGTTGCTTCCTTGGTTTATCGTAGCGCTTTCCCTGTAATTCCTGCCTGCTCCTCTAGCTTTCATGTCAGTCTTTTACGGGGTACTATACTAAACACCTTGCAAACCAAAAATATACAGTCTACTACTCTCTCTTCTGCCTGACTTTCGTTACCTTATCTTAGAAGTTATGATCAAGGTTTGACCCTTTCTGTGGCTTCTCTCACGGCCAAGCCTTGGCCCTTTCTGTAGCTTCTGTCATGGTCAAGGCTAGGCCCCCTTCTATAAGTTCTCTCATGGCCAAGGCTTGGCCGTTTATTTAGGTTTTCTCATGGCCAAGGCTTGGACTCCTATGATAAAGAACACAACACCTCTTGTATTATTCCTTTACATACCAAGTGGATGAACAAGGATGGAACAACATCATTTCCTTACTGTAGTGCCAGTCTTCTTTCTCACCATAGTGCCATATCCCTTCCTCATTATAGTATGAGAGCCCTCCCTCATTATAGAGCCAATCGTCCCTCTTTCTATATTGCTAATTCCCTCTCTCATTATAATGCCGTTCTGGCACTATAGTCTCAGACCTCTCACTATAGTGTCAGACCTTCCCCCCGCTACAGTGCCAGATTTCTCCCTCACCATAGTGTCAGAACCCTCGCTCTCCCACAGCGACGCTTGTTTCATTTCCTTAATTACAGAACGCGATATCTCTCTCACTCTATTACAGAACATTGCCCCTCACTCCATCACTCGCTCCCTCCCCCACAGTAGACAAACTGCCACTTCCCTCTTTCTGAGGGAAGTGCCACTCTTTGTGTACATTCTACACCCTCCTTTCCCGCTGCTGTCATTAGTCTTTTCACAGTTATTGAACTCCGACTCTCCTCTCTTATCTCAATTCTTCCTCGTTATATATTTGCCTGGTCATCCCTGTGTGTGTGTGCGTGTGTGTGTGTGTGTGTGTGTGTGTGTGTGTGTGTGTGTGTGTGTGTGTGTGTGTGTGTGTGTGTGGGTGTGGGTGTGTGGGTGTGGGTGTGGGTGTGAGTGTGGGGGTGTGGGTGTGAGTGTGGGTGTGTGGGTGTAGGTCAGGGTGTGGGTGTGCGCTTGAGTAAACTCAAAGGCGACACAAGAAATGTGAGGAGCTGCATATTTCAATCCCCAACTGAGATCCTCTTCTGCTGAAAAAATGGTCATTGGGCTAGGTGGTCGCTGATGTAGGTGGACGTTGGCCTAGGTAGTCTCTGGTCTAGATGGCCGTTAGTCTAGGTGGCCGCTTGTCTAGGTACTCTCTAACATAGGCGTTCGTTGGTCAAAGCCTCCTTTTCCCCCTCCTCCTAACACACAGAACACAAAAAGTGATAACAAACAGTATAATCCAGCATCAGCGAGGTACAAAGCTCAGTTCCACAAGGCAGAGTCCTGGTACCTCCGCTGTTTCTCTTCCTCATAGCAGGCATGGATATAAACAGCCGTCATAGTTTTATATCATAGGTAGAAGACACTGAAACATTACAGGAAGATATTAGCAGTGTTTTCCAGTGGGTAGTGGAACTTATTAATGTTGATAAGTTGGAACTTATCAACATTGATAAGTTCTTAGGTATATAAAGAATGAACTCAAAAGGAACACTGTACACAAAACTCAAGAGGATCGTCAAACAGAACCAAAGGAACACGTGAAAGACTTGGGAACATTTATGTCAGCCAATGTTTCTTTCAAAGCACACAATAAGACAAAGGTCACGACAGCCAGGAGGATGACGTTGTGGGTAATGAGAACTTTCAAAACAAGGGGAATAATGCCGATGGTGACACGTTTCAAATCGCTAGTGTTCCCTCATTTGGAATACTGTTCAGTATTGACGGCCCCGTTCAGGGCTGGAGAAATTTCAGAGCTGGAACAAATACAGAGATCGTTTACGGCCCGCATAGAGCCAGTAAAGCATTTAAATTACTGAGAACGCCTTCAAGTTTTGAACATGTACTCATTGGAGCGGAGGAGAGAGAGATACATGATAATATATACATGGAAAGTACTCGAGGGCCTGGTCCCAAATCTGCACGCTGCCATAACAACATACAGCTGGAGTGAGAGATATGGGAAGAAGTACAAAACATACCCAGTGAAAAGAAGGGGTGCGGTGGGCACAATAAGGGAAAACAGTATCAACATTTGTAGCCCCAGATTATTCAACATCTTACCAGAAGATATCAGAAATACTGCTGGAACAAGTGTAGAAGTCTTCAAGAGGAAATTGGACCTGATTGAGCAGGCTAGCACCCAGACGAACCAGGCTCATGGCCGGGCTCCTTTTTGTAGGAAGACTCTCGAAACTCATTAAAGGTATATCAAGGATATATTTCTCAAACTTTTCCTGGGACGACCTCCGCTCCTCTCTCCTTCCACTCTGGATTTACACATTCTCAAAGCCATCCTATGCTACTCCATCCTCTTTAAATGGCCAAACCACCTCAACAACCCCTCAACCGCCTTTAGAATTATACTTTTATCTAATCCCACATCCTCTGATTTCTGAACGACTAATTCTCAGCGCAATATTCACACTACACATGACATCGCCACTATTTCCATCCTCCTCTTCGCTGCAACGTATCTCTACTTTATAGACGTTTCGCCATTCAGTGCATTTATTAATACAATGCACTGATATAATTTGAAGACGGTAGAAATATATATAGCAGACAGTGGAAGATGAGGTAATCAGTCCCTCAGCCTAGGAGCAGGTGATGACCACCGTAATCTTGAAGAATAATGTGATAATGTGAGAAATCACGAAAGCATTTGGAATTTCACTATTGTTTCAAGGTTGTTATTTTGCACACACACACACACACACACACACACACACACACACACACACACACACACACACACACACACACACACACACACACTCTCTCTCCCTCTCTCTCTCTCTCTCTCTCTCCCTCTCTCTCCCCCTCTCTCTCTCCCTCTCTCTCTCTCCCTCTCTCTCCCTCCTCTCCCTCTCTCTCTCCCTCCTTCTCTCCCTCTCTCTCTCCCTCACTCTCCCTCTCTCTCTCTCCCTCACTCTCCCTCTCCCTCTCTCTCTCCCTCTCTCTCTCCCTCTCCCTCTCTCTCTCCCTCGCTCTCTCCCTCTCTCTCCCTCTCTCTCTCTCTCTCCCTCTCTCTCTCCCTCTCTCCCCCTCTCCCTCTTCCCCTCCCTCTCTCTCTCCCTCTCTCTCCCCCTCCCTCTCTCTCTCCCTCCCTCACAAAAAAAAAAAAAAAAAAAAAAAAAAAAAAAAAAAAAAAAAAAAAAATATGGGTGGCCTTAGAGGACGGAAAACCAGAGATCTGGTAGAAGAACCAGGGAGGAAAGACTGGGAGTTAGAGCTCCAAAAAAGGGAGGAAGAGTGGGGAAGGAAGATAGTAGAGCTTGGTAAGAAAATGGAGGAGCGGATAGCTGAAGAGTGCAGGAAGTGGGAAGTACAGGCCTTAGCAGCAGAAGCTAGGATACAGTGCTTAGAAGAGAAACTGCAAAGCCTGAAACAGATTAGAGAGACAAATGACAATTCAGACGTGACATCAGGAAATTCAAAGTCAGGCGCAGACAAGGGGATGGTAAGCAACAACGGAGACATGCCGTACACGAAGGACCTATCAGACCCACGTGGGGCCAGGGAAAAGACGATGAGCACACTAAGATCAAGCGACAGGTCCGAAGAAAATGAAGGTTTGTTATATGCAGAGGTTCTAACAGCCAACTGCAGTAGCACGGGACAGCTGGCCAGGAAAGACAGTCCACTAAGAATAGATGTTTCAGATATGACAGGGACTGAAGGCAAGAACATGTCAATGGAAGGAAACAAAATGCCTCAGAGGAAGCAGATGGAGACTCAGTGGGAGGAGGAAAGGGCGAGGTCAGTTTTTGTGTACGGGCTCCAAGAAGCCAAGGGGGCCAACTTTGAAGAAATAAAACAGGAGGAGAAAAAAATGATTGAAGGCATCATGAAAACAATAGGGGAGGGCAATATGACCCAGGTGACAAATTTTCAGAGAATTGGGTGGTTTGCGAGTGGAAGGATACGGCCTGTCAGAGTAACTTTCAAGGAAGAATCAGTTCGAATCAGGATTCTGCAAGAGAAAGCAAGACTGAGAGACAAAGAGGGGTACCAGAGAGTATACCTCGACCGCGACAGAACACAAGAAGAAAGGACTACACTGAAAGAGAGGGTACAGAGACGCAAGGAGGAACGAGAAGCAATGAAAATGAGCAGGACCCAGACACAGGAGGAAGGGCAAACACACCCCACAGAATCTCCCACCAAAAGACCCCACCCGCGACATTCCCAACGCAACTGAGCAACCTATACTCCAACCCACTCACTGTTCCCTCTGCCACCAACCCCCATATCACAAACCTCACCCCAACAGCTGTCCCTTATGGGCATTCTGACCCCACCCCCATCAACACATACCCCACCTACACCACAGCCCCATATAGGCCCCCACCAAGGCTCTCCCTCCCCCAACCCCAATATACTTGCATGACCACAATGATAGAAAAGAAACTAAAGGTTTGGCACACAAATGCGGATGGAATAATGAATAAACATGAGGAGTGGAATGAAAGAATCAGTGAAAAATCCCCAGACATCATAGCAGTCACAGAAACAAAACTCGCTGAGATAATAACAGACACAATCTTCCCAACAGGATATCAGATCCTGAGGAAAGATAGAAGGAGTAGAGGGGGAGGAGGGGTTGCACTGCTCATAAAACACCAATGGGGATTTGAGGAAATGGAAGGCATGGACATGATTGGAGAAAGAGACTACATTGTAGGTACAATTCAGTCCGGAGAACATAAAGTAGTCATTGGAGTGATGTATAACCCACCACAGAACTGCAGGAGGCCAAGAGAGGAGTACGAAGAAAACAACAGGGTGATGGTGGACACACTGGCTGAGGTGGCAAGAAGAGCTCACTCGAGCAGAGCAAAGTTACTGGTAATGGGCGATTTCAACCACAGGGAGATCGACTGGGAAAACCTGGAGCCACATGGGGGTCCCGAAACATGGAGAGCAAAGATGATGGATGTGGTACTTGAAAACCTCATGCATCAACATGTCAGGGACACAACCAGAGAGAGAGGGGAGGATGAGCCAGCAAGACTGGATCTTGTGTTCACCCTGAGCAGTTCAGACATCGAGGACATCACTTACGAGAGGCCCCTTGGAGCTAGCGATCATGTGGTTCTGAGTTTTGACTATATAGTAGAGTTACAAGTGGAGAAGGTAACAGGAACTGAAGGGGACAGGCCAAACTATAAAAGGGGGGACTACACAGGTATGAGAAACTTCCTGCAGGAGGTTCAGTGGGACAGAGAAATGGTAGGAAAATCAGTAAACGAGATGATGGAATATGTGGCAACAAAGTGCAAGGAGGCAGAGGAAAGTTTTGTTCCCAAGGGAAACAGAAATAATAGGAAGACCAAGACGAGTCCTTGGTTTACCCGAAGGTGTAGGGAGGCAAAAGCTAAGTGCAACAGAGAATGGAAAAGGTACAGGAGGCATAGGACCCAGGAAAACAAGGAGATTAGTAGAAGAGCCAGAAACGAGTATGCGCAGATAAGGAGGGAGGCCCAGAGACAGTATGAAAACGACATAGCATCGAAAGTCAAATCTGACCCGAAACTGCTGTATAGCCACATTAGGAAGAAGACAACAGTCAAGGACCAGGTGATAAGGCTGAGGAAAGAAGGTGGGGAACTCACAAGAAACGATCAAGAGGTATGTGAGGAGCTCAACACGAGATTTAAGGAAGTATTTACAGTAGAGACAGGAAGGACTCTGGGGGGACAGACCAGATGGGGACACCAACAAGGAATACACCAACAAGTGTTGGACGACATACATACAGATGAGGAGGAGGTGAAGAAACTGCTAAGGGACATCGATACCTCAAAGGCAATGGGACCGGACAACATCTCTCCATGGGTCCTTAGAGAGGGAGCAGATATGTTGTGCGTACCACTTACCACAATCTTCAACACATCCCTGGAAACTGGGCAACTACCTGAGGTATGGAAGACAGCAAATGTAGTTCCCATTTTCAAAAAAGGAGACAGAAAAGAGGCACTAAACTATAGACCTGTGTCATTGACGTGTATAGTATGCAAAATTATGGAGAAGATTATCAGGAGGAGAGTGGTGGAGCACCTGGAACGGAACAGGAGTATAAATGCCAACCAGCACGGATTCACGGAAGGCAAATCCTGTGTCACAAACCTTCTGGAGTTTTATGATAAAATAACAGAAGTAAGACAAGAGAGAGAGGGGTGGGTTGATTGCATCTTCTTGGACTGCAAGAAGGCCTTTGACACAGTTCCTCACAAGAGATTAGTGCAGAAGCTAGAGCATCAGGCGCATATAACAGGAAGGGCACTGCAATGGATCAGAGAATACCTGACAGGGAGGCAACAACGAGTCATGGTACGTAATGATGTATCACAGTGGGCACCTGTGACGAGCGGGGTCCCACAGGGGTCGGTCCTAGGACCAGTGCTATTTTTGGTATATGTGAACGACATGACGGAAGGGTTAGACTCAGAAGTGTCCCTGTTTGCAGATGATGTGAAGTTAATGAGGAGAATTAAATCTGATGAGGACCAGGCAGGACTTCAAAGAGACCTGGACAGACTGGACACCTGGTCCAGCAAATGGCTTCTCGAATTTAATCCTGCCAAATGCAAAGTCATGAAGATAGGGGAAGGGCACAGAAGACCACAGACAGAGTATAGGCTAGGTGGCCAAAGACTGCAAACCTCACTCAAGGAGAAAGATCTTGGGGTGAGTATAACACCGAGCATGTCTCCGGAAGCACACATCAATCAGATAACTGCTGCAGCATATGGGCGCCTGGCAAACCTGAGAACAGCATTCCGACACCTTAGTAAGGAATCATTCAAGACACTGTACACCGTGTATGTCAGGCCCATACTGGAGTATGCAGCACCTGTTTGGAACCCGCACTTGATAAAGCACGTCAAGAAACTAGAGAAAGTACAAAGGTTTGCAACAAGGTTAGTTCCAGAGCTAAGGGGAATGTCCTATGAAGAAAGATTAAGGGAAATCGGCCTGACGACACTGGAGGACAGGAGGGTCAGGGGAGACATGATAACGACATATAAAATACTGCGTGGAATAGACAAGGTGGACAAGGACAGGATGTTCCAGGGAGGGGACACAGAAACAAGAGGCCACAATTGGAAGTTGAAGACACAAATGAGTCAGAGAGATAGTAGGAAGTATTTCTTCAGTCATAGAGTTGTAAGGCAGTGGAATAGCCTAGAAAATGACGTAGTGGAGGCAGGAACCATACACAGTTTTAAGACGAGGTTTGATAAAGCTCATGGAGCGGGGAGAGAGAGGGTCTAGTAGCAACCGGTGAAGAGGCGGGGCCAGGAGCTAGGACTCGACCCCTGCAACCACAAATAGGTGAGTACAAATAGGTGAGTACACATAATATATATATATGTCGTGCCGAATAGGTAAAACTGGTCAGTTATCAAGAACTCATTTAGAATTAAGTCTTTTCTAAAACTTTCTATTGTACATTTAAAGATATATTTTTTCATTCATGTTAATATAAAAATTAATGATTTTGTACCAACCGAACCTTAGAAAACTTACCTAACCTATTATAACAAGCGCAATTTAATTTAGCCTAATCCAATTAAAAATATTTTGTAAAAGTTTATAGTAATATAATAATAAACAAACACAATGAAATATATATTCTTCGTTAGATTCAGAATGATTTTTTGCGAAATTATTGCATACACAAATTTTCACTTGCCCTATTCGGCAAGAAGTGCGTTGCTACTTAAGCCAAAATCGCAAGTTTTACTTATTCGGCATGACATATATATAATATTGGCAGCGCAATGAATAATACCCAAGATTTCCCCGTACAATATATGCATATATACATGTGCATGAATACAGGGACACACAAAGAGAATAAAATTGTCAGACAGATAGAGAATGGCATACAATGTGTAGATACTCATTAACAATGTGAGCTGATAATGAATACGACAAGCATCACACAACCGCATTCCTGCATGTAAGCATGAACCAGCTTTTAGTCACTGTAGTTGACTGCCAACTCTTAATGGTGTGCAAAAACATTCTAATTAGTAAACTATTCGCGTTCCAGTTTGCAAATGTATAAACATGAAATAAATCTGTTGGGTTATTAAAACAGGGTCACGGTAATTATTCAATAAAGAACTGGAGTGACTGTATTTAGCTAGAGTTTTATAGAGCCATTAAGAGAGTTCCACATGGAAGATTTATTTGAAACCTGCAAAATATAGAAAGAATAAAATGTAAATTATTACAACGGAAGAGAGACTTTGTGTTTGTGAGGAATATTCAAAGTTATAAGATAATGAATATCCTGGTAGGAAAGATGCCACCAGAGTTAAGTAAAAGGACACAAATGCAACTACTGTGACATTTTATTGTGGCAACGTTTCGCTCTCCAGAAACTTTGTCAAAGCTTGACAAAGCTCCTGGAGAGAGAAACGTTGCCACAATAAAATGTCACATTAATTGCATTTGTGTCTTTTCCCTTAACATATTGTCGGTAATTCTACCAATATTAATGACACCAGAGGCTGCAGCCGTGACCTCTATGTCTCTCGAGGTTTTCACTTCACATAAATGACTTGTGATGAATGGTTTGAAAAACCGACAAGTTGAAGATTGAGACACTTATGCAACATATGGGAATCTGTTGCATAAGTGTCTCAATCTTCCACATAAATGACTTACCAGGAGGAAGACAGTATGTGAGCATGTTTGTACATGATAGCAAAAAATCACGTGTAACCAGAAGAGGTGAGTGAACTGAACCAATGGATGGAATTTGCTGCAGGTAAATGACATGTAATGGAAATTGAAGAAAGCTAAATCAGAACGCATGAAGATATAGACGGTGTAATATATATATTGAAAATATCAGACGCTAAGAGTTATTATCAGGGGAAAAAAAATATCTCCGGAAGATCGTGTTAGTGAAATTGTGAGAAATAATACATTGACCTTCTATAAGTAGCTTTCGGATATACGAATGGAGAAACGCTAAAGAAAAAGGTATTTACACCATATGGTTATACGCCAAAATTTAATTATGTAGCAGCTGTGTGGTGCCAGCACCTCAAAAAATGAATGTGTCAGATAGTTTTATAAAATCGCCATCAGAGCTGAAAAAAATTACGATGCAAGATTATTGACACTAGAGATGCTGACGCTGGTTGTTATGAGGAAATAAGACATAACCATATGTTAGGTTAATAGTACGTGAAGAAATAAAGAAGATATTATTATTGTCTGCAACATGGATAGTAAGTGGCTAAAGTTGCAAATTGAAAAAAAAGTGGCAAGGAAGAAACACAAGAAATTATTTCTTCATAGAGTGGCAGACCCGTACAATGAATTAAGAAAGTAAGATATTTGTAAATTTACTTCTAGCTCAATGGAGAAATTTAAAATTTGCATTATGACAGAATGACTAAGGATGGGAAACGACGAGAATAACTCATCAGCAACAAATAGTTAATTACAGAGGAACGAGGAGAGGAGGGGAGGAGGAGGAGGAGGAGGAGGAGGAGGAGGAGGAGGAGGAGAAGAGTCGGTAATATACGGGAAGGGACGAGGAGAGTAGAGGTCGGGGAGGGGCACAAGCAGCCAGGGCGGGACTCAGAGCACGAAGAGAGGAAGTACCCAGCGTGAATCGATGAACGCACACAGTACTCAACACACACATACACACACACACACACACACACACACACACACACACACACACACACACGGAAAATACTCTGGAAAATTTAAAACCCGAGATTTGCACTTCTCTTGTAGCATACGACTTTAACTTCTCCATTTTCCACTACTGTGTGGATGAGAGTTATAAGTATTAACATATAATATGTAAAACTGGCTGGTATTGGGACAACGTATCTCTCTGTGTAGGCAAAAATGTTGAGTCAGTAATAATGCTATCGGTATATTTTCTCATCCATTGAGTGTGCGTGCGTGTGTGTGTGTGCGTGTGTGTATGTGTGTGTATGTGTATGTGTGTGTGTGTGTGTGTGTGTGTGTGTGTGTGTGTGTGTGTGTGTGTGAACCCCAGTTTTATTTTTAATTATTATTATTATTATTATTATTATTATTATTATCAAAAAGAAGCGCTAAGCCACAAGGACTATACAGGTTTTATTTTTAAGAGAACTCTTCTATGCTTTCATAACTCACCGTAGACTACTGGACGATATCACCTTTACCCTACTGAAGTGTTCCAGCTTAGGATGACACCTGCTGAAGTGTTCCAGCTTAGGATGACACCTGCTGAAGTGTTCCAGCTTAGGATGGCACCTACTGAAGTGTTCCAGCTTAGGATGACACCTGCTGAAGTGTTCCAGCTTAGGATGACACCTACTGAAGTGTTCCAGCTTAGGATGACACCTACTGAAGTGTTCCAGCTTAGGATGACACCTACTGAAGTGTTCCAGCTTAGGATGACACCTACTGAAGTGTTCCAGCTTAGGATGGCACCTACTGAAGTGTTCCAGCTTAGGATGACACCTACTGAAGTGTTCCAGCTTAGGATGACACCTACTGAAGTGTTCCAGCTTAGGATGACATCTACTGAAGTGTTCCAGCTTAGGATGACACCTACTGAAGTGTTCCAGCTTAGGATGACACCTACTGAAGTGTTCCAGCTTAGGATGACACCTACTGAAGTGTTCCAGCTTAGGATGACACCTACTGAAGTGTTCCAGCTTAGGATGACACCTGCTGAAGTGTTCCAGCTTAGGATGACACCTGCTGAAGTGTTCCAGCTTAGGATGACACCTACTGAAGTGTTCCAGCTTAGGATGACACCTACTGAAGTGTTCCAGCTTAGGATGACACCTACTGAAGTGTTCCAGCTTAGGATGGCACCTACTGAAGTGTTCCAGCTTAGGATGACACCTACTGAAGTGTTCCAGCTTAGGATGACATCTACTGAAGTGTTCCAGCTTAGGATGACACCTACTGAAGTGTTCCAGCTTAGGATGACACCTACTGAAGTGTTCCAGCTTAGGATGACACCTACTGAAGTGTTCCAGCTTAGGATGACACCTACTGAAGTGTTCCAGCTTAGGATGACACCTACTGAAGTCTTCCAGTTTAGGATGACAATTACTGAAGTCTTCCAGCTCAGAATGACACCTACTGAAATGTCCCAGCTCATAATGACACCTATTGAAGTGTTCCAGCCCTGGATGACACCTACTGAAGCGTTCCAGCTCAGAATAACACCTATTGAAGCGTTCCAGCTCAGAATGACACCTACTGAAGTCTTCCAGCTCAGAGTGACACCTATTGAAGTGTTCCAGCTTAGAATGACGCCTACTGAAGTGTTCCAGCCCAGGATGACACCTACTGAAGTGTTCCAGCTCATTACTGCGTTTAAGTAACTCATCCTATGTGATGGAGCACACAGGATGGGCTGCATGATTCCCTCATACAAGATGTGATCATACAACTTGTAGAGTATGTAAGAGTACAAAGTGAAGGGGCAAGAAAAATATATGGATAAAATTGTCAATAATATCCGGTTAACTTCTGACAAACAAATAATATATATATATATATATATATATATATATATATATATATATATATATATATATATATATATATATATATATATTATATATATATATATATATATATAACTTCCTCTTTCAGAGACTCAGTGTTGCGATCCAGAGAGGAAAAGCCTGCATCATTCTGGGCACGCGGCCCACCGCCGGGGAGCTGGACGAAGTATTCGAGATGTAGCTCTGAGTTACCTATGTTGTTTTACTCCATATTGTATTTTTGTGAATGTTTTGCCAATGTATTTTGTCTTTAAATAAAACGTATATATATTTGTCGTGCCGAATAGGCAGAACTTGCGATCTTGGCTTAAATAGCAACGCTCATTTTGCCATATAGGACAAGCGAAAATTTGCGTATGCAATAATTTCGCCAAAATCATTCTGAACCTAACGAAAAAAATATATTTCATTGTGTTTGTTTGGTATTAAATTATTGTAAACAAATCTAAAATATATATAGTTGGGTTAGGCTAAAATAAATTGTTCTTCCTATAATAAGGTTAGGTAAGTTTTCTAAGATTCTTTTGGTGCAAAATTAAAAAATTTTGCATTAACATTAATGAAAAAAATATATCTTTAAATGTATAAGAGAAAATTTTTGAAAGGACTTAATTTTAAATGAGTTCTTGCTAATTGACCAGTTTTACATATTCGGCACGACATTATATATATATATATATATATATATATATATATATATATATATATATATATATATATATATATATATATATATATATATATACAGAGAGAGAGGTCGTGCCGAATAGGTAAAATTAGTCAATTAGCAAGAACTCATTTAAAACTAAGTCCTTTCTAAAATTTTCTCTTATACATTTAAATATATATTTTCTTCATTTATGTTAATGTAAAAATTAATAATTTTGTACCAAAAGTATCTTAGAAAACTTACCTAACTTAATTTAATTTAGCCTAATCCAACTAAATATATTTTAGATAAGTTTACAAAAATTAAATAAATGATTTTTGCGAAATAATTGCATACACAAATTTCCGCTTGCCTTATTACGTAAGAGCGTTGCTCTCTCTCTCTCTCTCTCTCTCTCTCTCTCTATATATATATATATATATATATATATATATATATATATATATATATATATATATATATATATATATATAATGTAGCAGATAATATAACTTACAACTGATATAACAAGAGATAATATAAACCACGCCACGGGTGGGGTTAGAACCTGCTATCAGAGTCTTTGACTGCGGGTTCTAACCCCACCCGTGGTATAGTTTGTTTGCAATCGTGTCATTATACAATTTCGTGAATCATAGATACTATAACAGATAATGTAACATATATCATAATAATATCGTGAAAGATTACACTACAGGATATATACCACAGTTTAAAAGTAAATAAATAAAGAGATACTATAGCAAATAATATAAGAGCAGATAACATAGCAACAGGTAATATAACGTAAAGAAACTAAGTGTAATAAAGGTTCATTGACACGAGCTGAGGGAGGGGAAGACGATGGGAAAGGGGGAGGGGGAGAGAGAGGGGGGGAAAGGATGGATGACAGTGGGAGTAGTAGGGTGAGGGTGATGAGGGAGTGGAGGAAGAAATGGAGGGAGAGGATAAGAGGGGAGGGGGAAGGGGAAGGGGAAGGGGGTGATCAGAATGGTCAACAAGTGTTGAAGGTGGCCGTAGGTGGGGGCGTGAGTATTGATCAGCGGCAGTACCACTAAGAGGCGACGCACCTACCTCTCCACCTGCTGCCCCCCACCACCACGGTAGTCCCCCTCCTTCCAACCGATACCACCCCTCCAACCACCTACCCATCTTAACCAATGCCATCCCCTCTCCACCTGCCCGCCTACCCACCCGTAAAGCCCACCTACCCACCTCTCCAGCAAGTATATTTATTTACAGGTACACGTAAGTACAATAATCATACATAGTATAAATTACCTAAGATAACCCCTAAAAAAAGTCAGAGTGACTTATTTTCACTGGATTCTTTGACTACACTACCCACCTCTCCAGTCTCCCTCTCACGCCTCACATGAAAGTATTATCTCACAGGAAAGTATTAATCCCACAGGGGTTTATACAGCGCCTGAGGAAAGGGACGTAATTAGGTTTAATCCAGTTAAAGAGTTTGTTGTTACTGTTGTTGTTGCCATTGTTATTGTTGTCAGTGGACAAGTATCACAAACTTTAGCGTGGTATGCCATGCTGGGAGAATGGCGTCAGTGTCAATATTTACCTTACGCAGGTTGTCGGTACTTTCATGTGTAAATACAAAGGTGTGCTGAGCACAGTAACGAAAACAAAAGACACAGGTGTTGAACTGGCATTTTATTGTGACAATGTTGTGTTCTGTGTCAGCTTTATCAAGTCATATCTGACTTGTGTAAACCTTTATTTAACCAGAACTGACTTCTGTTTCGACGGTTCTAATACCCATCACAGTCCAGTCTAAGACCAGGCTTCCTAGGTCAACAAGGCTGTTTGAAGCATTTTCTGACATACTTCATTTTCTAGCTAAAAATACATATGTTATCATTTCATGTATTAAACCTTAAGTCTTTTTCCCCGCAAGTCAACAGAGCCGACACAACCCAGCCTCATCTGGCACTTGTACAACGAAGCTGTCTAACTTCTTGACAGCTTCTACTGTCGTTCCGGCTATCTGGTACCTGATGGCAGTAGTAGTAGTAGTATGTTGAAGAGTTTTGGAGCACGGATGTTGACATTTATCATCTGGTGAAGAGTTGCATTTATGCCGTGTATCCTCTAGTGAAGAGGTGTATGTATCTTGACCACTTCAGAGAGAGAGAGAGAGAGAGAGAGAGAGAGAGAGAGAGAGATGTGGGGATGGGGGGATGGTAACTAAACAACTGATCTCGCGAATTAGCAGAAAAAACAAACTCAGGCACGAGCTGACGAACGCACAGGTAAACGGACTGATGCACGGATTATCTGACAGACACACGGGTGAGCAGACGGAAGCAAAGGTGAACTGAAGAACAATCGAACGAATTATCAAACCAGCATAGTTCTCTCAATTAATTTTTGCTGTTGACGGTATCAAAAAACAGGTTAAAAAAAAACTTTTCGATCTGTTAACATAAACAAATCACAGAACGGGTGAGGCACGAACCTATGGCAGGTGGGTCTGAAAACTCACAGGCCAGTGCGCTAACTGATCTGGTACTCACCTGCAGTGGTTGTAATCCCCCATCCCTTCTGTGATTCGTTTGCAATCGCGTTATTACGATGACCAGAGGCGGTCTCTGGAAGATATATCTATGATTGTGATGACCTATGACTGTGATGACCTTTGACTGTGATGACCTATGATTGTGATGACCTGTGATTGTGATGACTTATGATGATGATGACTTATGACTTTGATGACATTCGACTGTGATGACCTGATTTTGATGACCTATGACTGTGATGAACTATGACTGTGATGACCTATGACTGTGATGACCTATGACTGTGATGACCTATGACTGTGATGACCTATGACTGTGATGACCTATGACTGTGATGACCTATGACTGTGATGAACTATGACTGTGATGACCTATGACTGTGATGACCTATGACTGTGATGACCTATGACTGTGATGACCTATGACTGTGATGACCTATGACTGTGATGACCTATGACTGTGATGACCTATGACTGTGATGAACTATGACTGTGATGAACTATGACTGTGATGACCTATGACTGTGATGACCTATGACTGTGATGACCTATGACTGTGATGACCTATGACTGTGATGACCTATGACTGTGATGACCTATAACTGTGATGACCTATGACTGTGATGACCTATGACTGTGATGACCTATGACTGTGATGACCTATGACTGTGATGAACTATGACTGTGATGAACTATGACTGTGATGACCTATGACTGTGATGACCTATGACTGTGATGACCTATGACTGTGATGACCTATGACTGTGATGAACTATGACTGTGATGACCTATGACTGTGATGACCTATGACTGTGATGACCTATGACTTTGATGACTATGACTGTGATGACCTATGACTGTGATGACCTATGACTGTGATGACCTATGACTGTGATGACCTATGACTGTGATGACCTATGACTGTGATGACCTATGACTGTGATGACCTATAACTGTGATGACCTATGACTGTGATGAACTATGACTGTGATGAACTATGACTGTGATGACCTATGACTGTGATGACCTATGACTGTGATGACCTATGACTGTGATGACCTATGACTGTGATGACCTATGACTGTGATGAACTATGACTGTGATGACCTATGACTGTGATGACCTATGACTGGGATGACCTATGACTGTGATGACCTATGATTGTGATGACCTATGACTGTGATGACCTATGACTGTGATGACCTATGACTGTGATGAACTATGACTGTGATGACCTATGACTGTGATGACCTATGACTGTGATGAACTATGACTGTGATGAACTATGACTGTGATGACCTATGACTGTGATGAACTATGACTGTGATGACCTATGACTGTGATGAACTATGACTGTGATGACCTATGACTGTGATGACCTATGACTGTGATGAACTATGACTGTGATGACCTATGACTGTGATGACCTATGACTGTGATGACCTATGACTGTGATGACCTATGACTGTGATGAACTATGACTGTGATGACCTATGACTGTGATAAATGTCTCTCCTTCAGCTCTGAGTCGAGGTCTACTGACGTCAGATCTTTAATGTTATAAACTAGAATCTAGAATCAACACTTTTTCCTAGACTGTAGTGAGATATGATCAGTTTCAAGGATTCATTTCTCGCAGCCCGGCTTCACTCTAGGTTTCCTTGTTGAATGATTAATTAACCAGGCTGTTGCTGCTAGCAGCTTAAGGCACAAACAGCCTGAATGATCTGGCACATGGCGAATGTTGTGGTCCGGTTTCCTCTGGAAAACTTCTGGCTTTGCTCTTTCATTATTTCTTATATGTGCTGGTAGTAGTAGGTTGGAAGGTCTTGGACCACAGATGTTGACACAGTGCTCCCTTATTGCACTTATGGCGCCCGTGCTTCTCACTAAGTTATCTAGACTACATTTTCATCCTCATCTCTCACTCCAATAGTGTTTAGCTCTGGGATCTGCCCCTCAAGTATCTCACATGCATATATTATCAGGAATCCATTCCATTCCAGAGAGTATATTACAAGTGCCTTAAGGCGTTTATAATAGTTTAAATGTTTTATTGACTACGCGAACAGTAAACTATCTCTATATATTTTCCACCTCTAATATATCTCTTGCCTTGAGAGAAACTGTTATCACAGAAGAATGTTCGAACGTGAGAACACAAGTGATTTGAATAATACTATCACTAGTTTAACTTCTCTTATTTTGAAGGATCTCATTATTCATTTTTTTCCCTTTCTAGCCTTTGCTGCATGATAGATCGTCTGTTATTTTGTAAGTTTTTATTAAACATGTTCCTTTCGTTCACTGAGATAGTCTGTGTTTTGAATCATATGCTTCTTCTGAGCTTTTCATTCTTTCCGTACCTAAGCAGAAGGAATTTTTACAATTTGTCAACCACTGTGGAAGGTAGAAATATCATAGCAACACGTCTTACAAGGCTGTAAGCAGGAACACTAATATCCAGGTAGTGAGCAGGAACAGTAACATGAAAGTGGTGCTCAGAAACTGTTGTTTGCAAGTCGTCCATATCTACACAGGTCGAGGAGGAAACAACTGCTTTCAGATGGCAGCAGACGGCCTACAGGTTTAGCAAGCAACGGAAACCTGCAAACAGTACAGCAGTTTAAAGGTCGAATAAAGAGCAAAACGGCACAATTCCGTGACTGGAATAATACACGAATTAACCAGCACATAGGAGAGAGGAGCTTACGACGACGTTTCGGTCCGACTTGGACCATTTACCAAGTCACGCTGCTCCTCTTTCCCATGTGCGGGTTATGTGTGTAAAGGTGGAATTCCAATGACAACCAGAGCAACACTAACGTCAACTGTATTTAACATAAATGTGCACAGAGAAACTTGCTCGCACAGATTCAATGAAGGTCGGAAATCACACGGAACGTTTGAACTGCCTCGACCTGTACTCAATGGAACACAAGCGAGAGCGGTACAGTACAATACACAAATAACCGGCACACAGCAGAAAGAAACTTTGAGATGACGTCATCATAAAGCACTGTTCCGGTCACGGTATTTTGTGCCTTTGTGTTCTTGCGATACAGTATAATCTACACCTGGAAAATTCTGAAGGCAATAGTCTCCAATTTATTCACACAAATTGTTTCCCATGATAATAAGAGGCTTTGCAGACGGTGCAAAATACTCCCATTGAAAAGCAGGGGTGCCATGAGTACACAAAGGAATAAGTGTAAAGGGACTAAGAGTGGACCAAGGGACCTTACATAAAGGGAACTGTCAACAGACCCCTTGGCTGTCTTCAAGAAGAACTAAACAAGTTTCTCAAGTCAATGCCTGATCAGCAGGGCTGTGGTGTTTATGTTAGACTTAGTGCGGCTAGCACCAGCAGTCTGGGTGATCAGGTCATCCACCGGGAGGTTTGGTCATGAACCGGGCCGCGGGGGCGTTGACCCCCGGAACACACACCAGATAGATATAAATTTACCACACATACATACATACAGTAGTTAAATTTTACGTATACAAAACTTGTCGTATCTTGCCCCTGATTAACATATAAATGTATTTTTATTAATCTTAAAGATCCCGCGTTGTGTGGCTGTCTTCCATCCAACACGTCAACATTTTTAGCAGGAGTGGAGTTATCTTATACTGACATTTTGCCCAGGATATGACTTGTAGCAGAACTCCAGTTTCTTATACATTTATAAAGCCATATTTTGTTGTATACGACCCACAACAACTGGAATAATATTCCATGCTGGAACAATCCCCAACTAACACAATTTGTACAGGAAATTTTAGACTTGATGATGGTCCAGAGTGGACCGAAACGTAATCTAAATTGTGACTTGTGATTACAGTTTAATCAACAATAACCCAACAAAATTATTATTGTTACTGATATTATTTTGATTAATATTGTTAAATTTTGTATACTCATATAAATGCTCAGTGCTACAAGCGTCATAAGTGTATTGTCACGTTGAAGTCAAGAGTAGCGGGCTCCACGCCGTGGCGGGACCGACAGTGTCCCAGGGTGTGGATAGCAACAGCAGTTACCCAGGTCAGTTGCCAACATCACGTGACAATAGAACAATACCCGACTGATGCTTCACTTTCTAACACAGACTATTTTTTTCTCCTCACAACACGGACGTTTCCGTGGATATATTAGCCCACTTATTTGATCATAGACGAATCTCTGTAATGCTGAGGCGATTACCAAAGATGCCCTTGATGCAATACGCATTTTTATGCGCATTACTCACTTCCCGTTTGTTTTGGTTGGCGGGCGATGGGGGGAGGGAAGGAATGGGAAGAGGAGAGGGTGAGCCAGGAAATGGGAATCCCCATATGATGAGTTTCTTTAAAAGACTACTTCCAGCTTAATTCATCGTCTTGTCGCACAGGATAAACTTGGAGGCTTAAAGCATTGAGAAAATTAACAGCAAGTAATCAAGAGGTGCCGAGAAGAGAGTTGGATTTAGTACTATAAAGAAATATATTATTGTTTCAGAATCCAGTGGCACACCGGCCCGCGTGAGATTATGGTACGAAATGCATGATAATTTCGCCTTTCCTTTCTGCATTATTCGCATTATGCCGTGGTTTCTCGTACTCCCAGTATGCCAGGTGCATCGTGCAGCTAAAATTCCCGTTAACGATAAACTGTTTCTCTCAAGAAACATTCGTGGAAGCTGCCAGCCTGTGCATAACAATGCCACAGAAGAGAGCTATGGCATCGAATGTGACCAGACGCCCGGCAGACCCTGTAGGTAGGAGGGAGGTGGGGGCTGTTGGATGGGACTGAGTAGAGTGCCGAGAAACAACGTTTCTTGCTATATTTAGTCCCTAACTCCCCTACTTCACTTTCTTCGCTGCCTTACGGTGGAAAAAAATGTTCTCAAATATATATACAGCGATGCCTGGTTTTCCCTTTTCCACTAAACTTGAGACAACTGCGCTGGACAAGAAAAATAAACTTTGTACGTAGATGATGAGTAAACATGCATACTACAATCGAAGGCCTTGACAGAATACAGTAAAACTCTCTCAGTGCTACGCAAGCTGCAGCTGCAGTCTTATTGAAAAGTAAGTTTTTGTAATAAAATAACTAGTGAGTCTTTCATTACCGGCTGTGAGAAATCGACATCACTTGTAAAGGCAAAAGACCTTGAAAATGCATACCTCTTTCGTGCCATACACGAAATGAAAGAGGTGTGATGCATGATATGGCGGTGGACGAAGGAGGGGCAGTGGCAGTAGCGAAGGAGGAGGAGGAGGAGGAGGCCTGCAATGTTCAACTATTGATCTTAGAGAGGTGGTGGTGGGGTCCGCCGCCAGTACTGTTGGGTCCCTGCACACACACACACAAACACACACACACACACACACACACACACACACACACACACACACACACACACACACACACACACACACACACACACACACGATATTCTGAGGATCTAACTGGCTAAATAAGAACTGATTATTTAGAATGCAAGACATAGGGGTGAGGAGGCATGGATAGAAATTCAAGACAGAAGGATGCTAAGAAATCTGTAAATAAACAGAATGAAGATAAACAAGGAAGTGGTGAAGACAAGCTTCATACGTTGTTTCATAAGAACGTATGATAGAGCCCAAGAGGCCAGGAACCAATAATACCAACAACTGTAGTTTAAAAGGCGGGGCCAGCCATGAGCTAAGACTCGACAACACTACGAGTACAACTCGAGTACGTACAAAAATTTCCCCCTTTCCCTAGTGGTTGCTGTGCATTGCTGATCGCTCGTTTTTGACTGTTGCTTACACACACACACTTCCACTACTACTACTACCTACATACATACAGTCCCCACTGAACCTTGAGCCAACTTGCAGCCAGTGCTGGCCTTGACCCGGTACAGCCTCCGAGGATCACACTAAACACGAGCAGCTGCCAGAGCTTCAACACAATCACTGGATATCATTAACCAACTCACTACTATGCAAAACAAATACATATCACGCTACTTACAATTTATATGTATGAGAGTGATTCTAGTTGAACCTATGATAAACATTGACCACTATTATGATTTTATGCGTTAGTTGCTAGGAATTGAATGCAATACACCTTTTGTAAAGGGATATGCAGGTTGCATAGGATAAAGTATGATAGGTTTATTATATTCCCATGTCCATCTATAATCTTCGGAGAATCACTGAAAGCAAGGTTATAGGGTGTATCACGAAGCTATGAACCTATCTTGCAAGACTTACTTTTCCCCCCTAACTTTTACAGCTTATAAGTTACTTGTAATATTTCCATGCAACTGAACACATAGCTGAGTTGTAAATGCAGATGTTTTGGGTTTTCCCAGCGAGAGGAAAACCTGGAGTGACCTTTTAAGCTGAATTATGTTGCCATGTTCGGGACGACAAAAAGATTTTTAAACATTATTTTTTACTGTGGATCCCAATATTTTGGTGCAGTAATAAAACTGTACTTGAATGAGGGTCGTTTGTGCGCTACGTACGTGAATGAATACTACGCTTATTAGTACATGATTTTTTTTAGATGAATGTCCTTAGAATGGAAGAAATGTTTGATTCTGAAGAATGTGTGTGTATGCCACTGACCTCAAACAGAATATGAATTTTAAAGAATGTTTCTCATGGAGTTCTGCTGGCCGTCTCAGCGAGAGAGAGAGAGAGAGAGAGAGAGAGAGAGAGAGAGAGAGAGAGACAGACAGACAGACAGACAGACAGATAGGGTAAGTGTTAGTGTGAAGCTGTAGTGCGAGGATAACGAATATTAGAACAGAAAGGAAAGCAAAAAATAAATATTGCTCCAAAAATTAACCGCGACGAAAATTACAGCAACAGTCACGAAGCCAACCACAAAAACCCCAACATAACAACAATAATAGTAACAGCCACGACAGCAACCACAACATCCACGCCAACAAGAAGGGTAACAGCCACGACAGCAACCACAACATCCACGCCAACAAGAAGGGTAACAGCCACGACAGCAACCACAACATCCACGCCAACAAGAAGGGTAACAGCCACGACAGCAACCACAACATCCACGCCAACAAGAAGGGTAACAGCCACGACAGCAACCACAACATCCACGCCAACAAGAAGGGTAACAGCCACGACAGCAACCACAACATCCACGCCAACAAGAAGGGTAACAGCCACGACAGCAACCACAACATCCACGCCAACAAGAAGGGTAACAGCCACTACAGCAACCACAACACCTACGCCAACAAGAAAGGTAACAGTAAAACAGTAACCACAACCATACCCACAGCAAAAGGAACAAACACATCAGTAACCAGGATAAAAAACAAAGAGAAACAACAGCCAAGACAAAAACCATGCCAACTACCTCTAACAGTAGTGCTAACTGCTCTCTAACAGTGAACTACTAGTCGAACGGAATATTTGTTTGGCGGTGTTCTCTTAACACTGTCAAAGGACATCTGTTCCTTGACAATGTGAGAAATCACGAAAGCACTTAGAATAATAATACTTTTCACTGTGGTTATGTTGTATATTAGGATACCGCCTGGTGCTTGTGATCTAAGCCACACTCGTGGACAGCTGCCGAACTGTGTGTTCGAATCCTGCTCGCAGCGATATTTCTTTGTGTATACTTTAGCTTGTTTTTGCGAGAAGCAATAAGTGTATATATATATATATATATATATATATATATATATATATATATATATATATATATATATATATATATATATATATATATATATATATATATATATATATATACACGATGTCTCAGTATTCGTTATTTCCATCTGCACCTTCGTCATTATGTCCTAAATCTGGGTATCATTAATTAATTTTCATACAGTGAAAAGGCATTAAAGTAAAAATGAATGGAGTTAATACGAGCATAAAAAAAAATCTGAGGATGTTGACCTCAGTCATGGGACAGTTACGTGTTTAGTGAACGGTGTTGTACTTGGGGGATCATGCACGAACGGATGTTGTCCATATGGATGGGTTTTCCTGTGCGTGTGTACTCACCTAGTTGTACTCACCTAGTTGAGGTTGCAGGGATCGAGTCCAAGCTCCTGGCCCCGCCTCTTCACTGGTCGCCACTAGGTCACTCTCCCTGAACCGTGAGCTTTATCATACCTCTGCTTAAAGCTATGTATGGATCCTGCCTCCACTACATCGCTTCCCAAACTATTCCACTTCCTGACTACTCTGTGGCTGAAGAAATACTGTGTGTGTGTGTGTACTCACCTATTTGTACTCACCTATTTGTGGTTGCAGGGGTCGAGTCCTAGCTCCTGGCCCCGCCTCTTCACCGGTTGCTACTAGGCCCTCTCTCTCCCCGCTCCATGAGCTTTATCAAACCTCGTCTTAAAACTGTGTATGGTTCCTGCCTCCACTACGTCATTTTCTAGGCTATTCCACTGCCTTACAACTCTATGACTGAAGAAATACTTCCTACTATCTCTCTGACTCATTTGTGTCTTCAACTTCCAATTGTGGCCTCTTGTTTCTGTGTCCCCTCCCTGGAACATCCTGTCTTTGTCCACCTTGTCTATTCCACGCAGTATTTTATATGTCGTTATCATGTCTCCCCTGACCCTCCTGTCCTCCAGTGTGGTCAGGCCGATTTCCCTTAATCTTTCCTCATAGGACATTCCCCTTAGCTCTGGAACTAACCTTGTCGCAAACCTTTGTACTTTCTCTAGTTTCTTGACGTGCTTTATCAAGTGCGGGTTCCAAACAGGTGCTGCATACTCCAGTATGGGCCTGACATACACGGTGTACAGTGTCTTGAATGATTCCTTACTAAGGTATCGGAATGCTGTTCTCAGGTTTGCCAGGCGCCCATATGCTGCAGCAGTTATCTGATTGATGTGTGCTTCCGGAGACATGCTCGGTGTTATACTCACCCCAAGATCTTTCTCCTTGAGTGAGGTTTGCAGTCTTTGGCCACCTAGCCTATACTCTGTCTGTGGTCTTCTGTGCCCCTCCCCCATCTTCATGACTTTGCATTTGGCAGGATTAAATTCGAGAAGCCATTTGCTGGACCAGGTGTCCAGTCTGTCCAGGTCTCTTTGAAGTCCTGCCTGGTCCTCATCAGATTTAATTCTCCTCATTAACTTCACATCATCTGCAAACAGGGACACTTCTGAGTCTAACCCTTCCGTCATGTGTGTGTGTGTGTGTGTGTGTGTGTGTGTGTGTGTGTGTGTGTGTGTGTGTGTGTGTGTGTGTGTGTGTGTGTGTTTGTAAAACATTACTTGCTCTTAAATTTTAACTTTCGCTCTTTGTCTCGCTTCTGTTAACAGTGACAGAAAACAGTTTTGTGATTAAACACTCTGGAATCCCTCGTGTGGAGTCCGTCACCATTTTGACATCATCCGTTCATTCCATTATGTTACCCTCAATATGAGGTTGTGATAAGCTTACAAAAGTCGAAAAATTTAGAAAGATTAATTTTAATTTTGTCTGTCTTATGAGCAAATTACTTAATTTTATCTTGTGAGGCGGAAAACAAACATTTAGTCCACTCTTTGACGTTGCTCTGAATCACCGTGAGGGGCTCTTGATCTAGGGAATTGGATCTGTGCTTCATTTTTCTGAATTAAGCCTGAATGACTTCCATCCCCCCCGTCCACAGACGTTGTATAATCCCTACGGATTTAGCGCTTCCCCACAACAACAACAACAACAATAATAATAATAATAATAATAATAATAATAATAATAATAATAATAATAATAATAATAATAATAATGCAGATCACCGTTTGTAACCAAAACACTAAAGAATAATCTCTTAATACTTGAGTTTCATAAAAAATTTACTTGTTCATTCCAATATTTCAAAATCATGGAACATCATATGTTTATAGTCGCTTCTTTCTCAGCTGATATCGAATAAGCTTCAGTTTACCTTCGACTCCAGCTTGACGACCTTCAGTGTGATGCATTTCTTTTAAAATATTTCAAGTAACTGATGCTTCCTAGATTTTATGCCTCATAATTATCTCGCTCTTCCAGAATTAAAGACTCATGCTTAAAGGATATCTGTACTGTTTGGGTCATTATATATGAGCAGATATTTTCTGTAATGAAACAATTTAGATCTGCGTTGACCGATGACCATCCTGGAGACGTACTTGTGTGCAAAATTTAGATATCTTTATTGTGGAGAGGTTACACTAGCATGATAGGCTTCTTCAGTCGAACATAGGCGAATATAACACTGGGGACAGTAGAAGTAGTAATTTTGAGACAATCAGTACTCATCCTTGATAGGAGCTGGTGAGTCCCTCAGCCTACAGCAGAAGCATGTGGCTAGACCTTACAAATTTGAGCAGAAGTGAGGTGTAGCAGCTGGAGCTGACGTCACAGGTGAGCTTTTTATTTTATATGTAGCCTCTTTTCTTAACATTCTCTGGCATTCGGTTCTACGCCAGGTAATGCAAGGTGGCGATCTGGAACCGGGCCGCGGGGACGGTGACCCGCGAAATCGACTCCAGGTAGGGAGACATCACCTGGGTTTAAGCCACCTCTACCTCCCACATCTTCCCTCAGATGTATGTAGGATGACACTCTCCTGCGGACTGAGAGTCTCAGGAAGGTGCTGAGGTAGGAAAGAGAATTGAAGGAGGTGAAAATGGCGAGGATAATAAGGAAACAATTATATCAACGTACATCTGTACCATTACGAGTGAGACACAAAAACAAAAGTTTTTAATGATAAACTCGAAGAGCAGCGTTTATAATCCTAAGCTGCAACAGCGCTATTACTCAAAAACTTTTACATTCATTTCGCCACAATAAAACAACAAACAAGAGAGGTGAACAACAGACGTAAATTCAACAGCAGATGTGGTCGTGAGCTGAGCAGCAGTTAATTTGCATAATTTTTAATTAAAATACGTGAAAACAACATCCACTTGAGCGGAGGTGAGGCCGGTGTCTAAGAAACTCGACGTCTGAATCCTCAGGTCAGTACCTCGGGGCAGCTTCAAAGGAAGTCTGTCCTTATACTACGATGTGAAAAATGTGACGATTTTGTAATCGCTTGAGATTAATTAGCTAGAGAAAATACTTTGGAAGAACGACTCACATATAACCTTGATCCATGTCAAGTATTTGAAACAGTGTTATGGGAGAATTAAATATATTTGCATGTCACAAGAATGTAGTTGGAAGTCTTAGTAGATATATAATGCGCTATGAAAACATGAATGTAGACCAGAAAATTCAAGGAGCAACTTGTAATGAAAACAGACATGCGTAATGTCGTAGTGGCCAGGCTTAGACATGGTCAGTATGACAAGTGCCAGAAGCACGACAGAGTGACGACAACTGAATTAAATGTAAAGTATGCATTCAGAATTATAGACACTTTCTTAAACGCGGTGTGCTTGATTGTCCACTTATTGAGGAATAAACAGAGACTACAGTAATCTGTGTCATATGGAAAAATACTGTATCAGTGAGAAAAATATAGAATTTTTCAGTAAGTATCCTAGATTTGCTGGTAACAACAATGCCTCCACATGCTTTTGTTATACCCTCCAGTGGATGGATAGGAGGAGCGTAACAGATTAGTAGACGGCAAAATCTATGCGTATGTTCACCAAGACAGCGCTGTTAAACATGTAGAACCCTCTTTTATTATGTGTAAGTTGTGTTTGTGTAGGCCTGTGTAACCTACCCTATCTCTGTCTACACTAATCAAACAAAATGAAAAACTGTAAACAGGAAATATACATAAGAAATGTACGATGTAAAAGTGAGAATTATTTGGTCAAGACTCTGTAAACGAAAAGGAATAAGAAGACCGAAGTACAAAAGAAGATACCACAAAGGCACGGGAAGGATCCTATTGGGGATTCAATGGGACACTGAGTTCAGAGGAAGAACCGCCTAAGAAATTATGGATTGTATCCACAAAATGCTAGGAAGCGAAGCACAGATTCCTCATCACTGAAAACGAAGCAGGCAAGATGATACAAAATAAAAATAATGGGCTTTTGCCCAGTGCCGAGGCTGCAGAACAGGGGCATACCCCAGCTGGAGGACCTCCAGAGATTAACTGAAAAGTATTCACAGTTACTGGTGCAAGTTTACAATTATAGCATGTTATTACATCACGTATATGATGAACTATTGACTGTTGTGATTAATTTCCTTTCCTTTTGAAAATATCACTTGGGGGGCTCACAATACCTGTAGCCCAGGGGCCTACATAATCCCAATCTGGCTCTGCAGTTCTGCCGTCATTGTAACGATACAAAACTCAAGTTCAAAGGAACATGAAAGAGAGAAAGATCACGACCCAGCCTGAAAAAAAATTATCCCTGAGAGCTTGGGAAGACTATCTCAAAATATAGCGAGAGGCTGTCTAAAACTCCAAAGATACTCCTCACCAGAACAAGAAGAAAAATCACTGAAAACCAGGTGCCGAGACCTTCAACACAACACTGAGGACGGAGGAACCTAGTGACACGTGACAGTGGTTAATGTATTCAAAATTATTAAAAATTTTAAGGAAGTATGATAGACAGTATACTTGAGCACCACACCGTGTATGATAACTGGTAAGGGAATAAAAAGACAAACTGATCACGTCAAAACTACTACTCTTACATTCAAAACTACTACTCTTACATTCAAAACTACTACTCTTACATTCAAACCTGCTACTTTTACGTTCAAAGCTACTATCACATTCAAAACTACTACTTTTATATTCGCCAGCATACGACTGCAGAAGCCTGTTGTGCAGGCGAAACATTTCGCATCGACACCATGTCCAGCCCTTCTAGGGCAGGGTAGGTGCCTGAGCCCGAGCTTGCAGCTCACAAGACTGTCATTCCCAATAACCCCCTTGGGGCGGGGATGGTAGACCAGAGAGGCCTAGCTTCTCCCTACAGGGAATGTGGCTAGGCCTGGGGACAGTTGGTCCCAAAGATGAGGGGGTACTTGTGCCTCCTCTCATAGGAGACTTAAGTCTCAGACACTCCCTAGACAGGGAGCCAAAGCCGGGCCACCACTTGGAAAAGGTCCGGGCCGGGAGAAATACCGGCGAATCTTTAATAATAATGATAATAAAGAAACATTTCGGCAACAAAGGTACCCAAGAAGTTGTATATGTGTCTTCATTAATAAAAGAGTAAAGAGAAAGATTGAAGAGTACATGTGGGCAGAGATGGACGTTAAAGACACACGAGTCGTGGGGATGTCAGGAAGTACTTCGTCAGCCTTAGGGGTAGAATGTTCTTGAAGGGGAAGAAGTGAAGACAGGATCCATACATAGTTTTAAGAACGGATATGACAGAACCCACGAGGCTAGGACATTAAATCCGGCAAGCGTTAGGTTCAGAGGCAGGGCCAGGAGTTAAGACTCGACCCCCCATCGCCTACAAATAGGTGAGTAGAAACAGATGAATGCACACACACACACACACACACTCAGGCCAGGAGCTGAGTCTCGACCCCTGCAACCACAATTAGGTGAGTACACACACACACACACACACACACACACACACACAAACAGGCCTAGTGTCTAATCGACATGTGCCTGGGACAAAATGGTAACTAACACACACACACACACACAAACACACACACACACACACACACACTTGTTGCCATGTACACTCTCGACCAAATCAATTAAATGAAAGTTTAATGGAGCAGCTGCAAGGGTTTCTTTCTTGGAATCTAAACCCTTGATATGTCTGTGGAGTGTGTCCCCTCATCTAGGTATATGTATGAATTATGATTCACTGGAAATTACTCGTGAGAGAGAGAAGATAGATAGATTGATAGATAGATAGATAGATAGATAGAGAGAGAGAGAGAGAGAGAGAGAGAGAGAGAGAGAGAGAGAGAGAGAGAGAGAGAGAGAGAGAGAGAGAGAGAGAGACAGACAGACAGAAACAGACAAGACAGACGGATAGACAGAAACAGATAAAGAGAGAGGGAGGAGGGAGAAGGACAGGTCTTAGCTTGTAAATAAAGATAGAAACCTTACCCTAATCTTGTACAACCGTGTGTAAGAGAGTGACGATTATAATAAGATGATAAACTAGTAGAAGAAACGCAAAATGATAGCCAACAAACTAAAAAAAAGTATGAGGAGGAAAACAATAAGAAAGTACAGACAACGAAAACAAAAAAATTAAAAAATGGATAACCAAGACGAACCTGCTACCGACGCCGCTACTATATTTACGTCACAACAGAAAACGGATTAACAAGAAAACGACAAAACACCAGAGAGAAAGAAAACTGACGAGAAGCGGGACAAACTGAACGACTTAACTCACAGTTCCTGAACCGCACCTCAGCTTTAAAACCATCCCTCCCACAATGGCTGAGTTGTGTGGCAATGAACTTTAAACTAAACACTGAAACATTTCTGTATAAACACATGTTCCTGTGTTGCTGGCAGACGTATATCATTATTTATCCATTTCGCCAATATAACGTCGAGTCGACACATAGTAAGTTTATTCAGGTATACACAAATAGTTACATAAATTATCATATATAGCAGCATAAGTGTAGATAACCTAGAATAACCCAAAAAAGTCAAAGTGACTTATTTCCACTGGGGTCCTTTTAATACTTATTATTATACTATAAAGGATATATACTAGGAATAAGGTAAAATGAGTTATTTATAGTTACATGTGTGTTAGCTAAAAAAAAAAAAAAAATCATTCTCCTCCCTTTCTGTCGCTACATTCATTAGGCAACTTTTGGCTCTCTTCTTGAACTGGTTCATGCTATGACTGGCCTTGACATGCACATGCAGACTGTTCCATTCCTTTATTGCTGTAGAATAAAAGGTGTTTGAAGCCTGGCCACTGACTGTGGGTACTACAAAGTTGTGCTCTCTCCCCCTAGTACTATGATTGCTTTGGTTCCCAACCTTAACAAAACTAGCAGCAAGATATTCTGGACACTGTGAGCAATTTTATAAACTTGATTTAACTTCAGTTGTTTTACTCTGTCTTCAACATTCAGCATATCCAATTGTTGTAATTCATCCTGACCTACATGTTCTCTTGGACCCAGGTCCAGGATGAATCTGGGTGATTTGCAGTCTATCTTTCAGTTTTTTGATCACGGCAGAGTACCATGAAGAACAAGCGTAGTCCATATGACATTGTATAAGGGCTAGCCATAGGGTCCTGCGAGTCTCAGTAGGTAAACACTGTGCTTGTCTATAGAGAAACTTCAGTCTGGCATTCGCTTTCTTTACTACACTGTTCCCCATCAATTCTCCTGACATGCATAGGTCAAAGGGGATTCCCAGATATTTTACTGAGGAAACTAAACTGATGGGTTCCCCATTGCACTGGACATTAAAATTATTTTCCCTTCTCAATTTATTTCGTGGCAAAGAGTATGGCTTCCGTTTTCCCGAGGTGTAACAATAGTCTGTTGTCTACTAACCATTTGCTGCAGGACTCAAGTTCCAGTGTTATTACATTATCTATATCTTGTGAGGTCTTTACCTGACACTAACAGTAGGAGTTTGCACTTGACACTGATGGGCATGTCGTTTACATAACACAGGAATAAGGGACCCAGAACGCTACCTTGGGGAATTCCACATGCTTTCGGCAGGGGTTCTGATTCTGTTTTGTTGATTTTAATAATGTGTTTCCTGTTGTTAAGATAGGACGTAAACCAGTCTACGGAGCCTACGCCGATAGCTTGAAGTTTCTTACATAATATATTGACAACTGTTTGGGGGTTATCCCTTTATTGGTATAGCATGTTTTAAACTTATCAGAGTCTGTGTTAAAGGTACTTGATGCAGCTGGTAGTTTACTTACTAGTGTTGATGCGACAGTTGTGTAATATGAATTAAAACAATTTACCGTTTAGTTGTCCCGTGGCATAATTCGTTATCGATATTTAATACTATGTTAGATCTACTGGTTTATGGCTATACCCAAACTGTTTTAGTTGTTGCCAGAGCTTTCTAGGGTTATTCTTGCACTCTTCGATTTTTGTGCAATAGTGTCTTGCCTTTGCTCCTTTTACAAGCCTCTGCATTCTGTTCCTCACCTTTTGGAATTCATTTAGTGCTGCAATATCCTGTCTGTTTGCCTTAAATCTTTTAGCAACTGGTCTCTGAATTTCATATTATCTAATATCTCAGTAGTCATCCTAGGTTCGGTTCTCCGTTGAATCCTAACCTCTTTCACTGGACCCCAGTCGACACAAGTCACTTTGCAGACTATACTGTGCTATCCTGGATTAAATTCTATATAATTTGTTGTAGAAGAGCTTTGTAAAAATTTATAATTAGGCACCGAGCATAAAAAAGTTATTTGCATGAGTCATTTACACTGATTGTAATAATCTTTGAAAAACACTCGTAAAATATGTAGATTTACGCAAGAATAACTTTAGTCAAACAGTTTCGCCCAAAAAAGGGCGAAACGCAGTATTTAAAATAAAGAATTTGTCTGCAAATTATGTAACATTACATTTTATATATATATACATATATATATATATATATATATATATATATATATATATATATATATATATATATATATATATATATATATATATATATATATATATATGTCGTGCCGAATATGTAAAACTGGTCAATTAGCAAGAACTCATTTAAAATTAAGTCCTTTCTAAAATTTTCTCTTATACGTTTAAAGATATATTTTTTTTCATTTATGTTAATGTAAAAAATTTTAATTTTACTCCAAAAGAATCTTAGAAAACTTACCTAACCTTATTATAACAAGAACAATTTATTATAACCTAACCCAACTAAATATATTTTAGATTTGTTTACAGTAATTTAATACTAAACAAACACAGTGAAATATATTTTTTTCGTTAGGTTCAGAATGATTTTGGCGAAATTATTGCATACACAAATTTTCGCTTGTCCTATATGGCAAGATGAGCGTTGCTATTTAAGCCAAGATCGCAAGTTCTGCCTATTCGGCACGACATTATATATATATATATATATATATATATATATATATATATATATATATATATATATATATATATATATATATATATATATATATATATCATATATATATATCATATATATATATCATATATATATATATCATATATATATATATATATATATATATATATATATATATATATATATATATTTATATATATTATATGTATATATATATATATATTATATATGCAAAACAACCACTCTGAAAGAATAGAGAAATTCAAGGATTAACAAGGAACTAATAGTTCCTTGATAATGTGAGTAGTCACGAAAGCGCTTGGAATTTCTCTATTCTTTCAGAGTGGTTGTTTTGCATATTCTGAAATCACCTGTTATATAATGTGAAAAACAATCACAGGGGGAGTTGTATGATAGTTATTGGCCTTTCATGTTGTAATCAACACATCTTCAGGAGCTTGCAATGTTGCAGAAATGAGTCTAGCTAGAAAAACTCTAGCTAGAGTAGTTTCCTTGAATGATTCTGAGTTTCCTTTAGCGATAATTTTAGTATCCTTAACTGATGAAGTACAGGTACCAGCCAGCCTTAATGAAATGTTTAGTCGATAGGCTTTAAACCTCATAAACCAACTAACCAGACCTGATGTAGTAACAGCAAAGTACTAAAGATTTGTTGGGTTATAAGATAAAACGAACGAAACAAAGTGAGGGAAAAGATACCGCATTAATGGATAATTAACCGGTGCATGCAGTAAATGTATATAACCGATCCTTGAAATAACCATACCTGCCAACAGTCTTGAGACAGAGAGCTGATACAAGTTCAATAACAGAGAACGTCATTCATGATTTAGGCGAGGAAAGTGAGAATAACAAGAGGAAGAACTAAAATCGTCGCTGGCAGCATGCGACAACTTTTCCAGTTGTACCAGACAACAACAACAACAACAACAACAACACAGCCTTTTAACCTTTAATTTTTTTTTTACCTTTTAAGAAGGCAATAATGTAGATAACGAGCAAAAAGGCACAATACCGTGACTGGAACGTCTCCATAAGCTTCTCTCTCCTGTGTGCGAGTTATTTGTGTAAGAGAGATCAAGTTAAACCATACCACGGGTGGGGATAGAACCCGCGATCAGAGAGTCTCAAAACTCCAGACCGTCGCGTTAGCCACTGGACCAGCTAGTTTTGAGACTCTCTGATCGCGGGTTCTATCCCCGCCCGTGGTATGGTTTGTTTGCAATCGTATCATTACGACTTCGTGAGTCAGAGATAAAGTTATTTTTAATGAGGAATTTGCAGGAAATATCGGACCTAATTTTTAGAGAAATGGAGAGTTATGAAAGGCAGGAAGGAAAGACTGGAGATTGGGAAGAGAATTTATGAGAGAGCTGAGGAGACTGCAGTGAAGAGAAGTAAATAATAGAGAAGGTAACACTTGTAAAAATGCGAAGAGGGACAAGGCCCTTCTTGTAGTAAGGCACGTACATGAACCACAGTGTGGGACACTCAAGGGACGTACATGAACCACAGTGTGGGACACTCAAGGGACGTACATGAACCACAGTGTGGGACACTCAAGGGACGTACATGAACCACAGTGTGGGACACTCAAGGCACGTACATGAACCACAGTGTGGGACACTCAAGGGACGTACATGAACCACAGTGTGGGACACTCAAGGCACGTACATGAACCAATGCATGGGACATCCAAAGAAAAGTGATGTCTATCCTGGAGATCGATGGAGAAACTTGAGACTGGTGATTAAGAGACTAGTAAGGTATGAGGAGCCTCATACAAGATTTCCAAGAGTATGGTTTGAAAAACGAAAAAAAAAAAACATGCCAACAGGTATGATAATACAAAAACTTACAGCAGAGTAAGCCTTTATTTGCACAACGTTTCGCTCGCAAGTGAAACGTTGTCCAAATAAAAGTTTTGCTCTCTTTTAAGTATCATTGTACAACCATTTCTGAGTTATTTATAAAAAATACAAAGACACGAAGAAAGATGATATAGATAAAACCTAGGAGATGGCCAGCAAATAAAGCTTCTGTCTCTCTAACATAACGAAACACAACTTACAATCCTGAAGACCAGAGACAGAGTGAGCTGATGTAGGTAACAGCTCTTAGCTGATCGACACCATGCCTAACCCTTCTAGGGTAGGGTAGGTGCCTGAGTCCGAGCTTACAGCTCACAAGACTGTCATTCCCATTAACCCCCTTGGGGCGGGGATGGCAGACCAGAGAGGCCTAGCTTGTGGCTAGGCCTGGGGACAGTTGGTCCCAAAGATGAGGAGGTACTTGTGCCTCCTCCCATGGGAGACTTAGGTCTCAGACACTCCCTGAAGAGGGAGCCAAGGCCGGGCCACCACTTGGAAAAGGCCCGGGCCGGGAGAATACCGGCGAATCTTTAATAATAAGCTCTTAGCTTGCAAACAGTTAGGAACCTTAACCTAACCTTCCAAAACCCTGTGTTAAAAATAAGAAGAGAGAGAGCACGCAATACACCGCCAGCCTACATAGTTAACCTGTATACATAAAAAACCCACAACAAGCCTTCTCTCTCACACTAACACCTCCCCATATTTCTCACATTAACATTAACACCGAAATACTAACCCCCACATTCCGAACTTAACTAGCAACCCAGGAAGACGACACACACGCACGGCTGTACCCAACCGGAGGGAAGTCATAAGAGACACTGAGAGGACTCAAATTTTAACTAACAATGCAACGAGGAAAAACTCGGGAAGAGAAAAACTAGGAAAAAACCCAGAGTAAGCACAATTCCGGATTAGGTCAAAAAACAGAAGACTTTAGAATGCTTATCTTCAAATTAGTTGGGAAGCGAAAAATCGTGTTAACTGGGCATGGACTCGAAAACAAAAACACAAAGCTACTTCACTGGCACACCAGAAGAAAAAATGACAAAAAATTAGTGATACTACTCAGAGAAGAAGGTAGAGCATTGGTCTCAATAATTGAACATACAGCGCAAATGTCGAACCTTCATCTTGCCAAAGAAGGCGATCTGTAAGGGGGTAGCTATAAGGAAGATTGAGCTAAGCCTCTGTTCTCTGGAAGATCAAAGAAGATCTCTGGAAGGTCAGGGAAGATCTCTGGAAGATCAAGAGATCACAATGCTCCGAGGCATAAAGAGGAGAGATATAAACAGACTTTTTAACAAGAGAAGTTAACAGAACAAAGATACATAAGTAGTTTAACAACCGCCACGCGAACCGGTTCACAACTAAACTGGTTATTCAGGAAAAAACAAGAACAAGAGAAAATGCTAATAATCAGTTATAATCTATATCACAGACAGAACCACACATAATTCAGCTGGCCGGTTTCCAGGCCAACTGAATTCTGTATTCTAAATACAGCTCAGAAAACTACACGACCTCACTTAACAGTTATTACAAGCAATGTTAGGTCACCCGCACCTCTCCTACGGTCCTAACTCACCCCCTACATATTCTCGTGTTTTTCCTGTACTCTCTGTTGACTTAAAAAAATAGTCTCCAAGGAAACCTTTGCCTAAAAAGAGTAACCAAACTGTTTATGTGTCTTTGTTAAACTGTTTATGTGTCTTTGTTAAACTGCTTATGTGTTTTTGTTAAACTGCTTGTGTGTTTTTGTTAAACTGCTTGTGTGTTTTTGTTAAACTGCTTGTGCGTCTTTGTAAAACTGCTTATATGTCTTTGTTAAACTGTTTATGTGTCTGTTAAACTGTTTACGTGTCTTTGCTAAACTGCTTATGTGTCTTTGTTAAACTGTTTATGTGTCTTTGTTAAACTGTTTATGTGTCTGTTAAACTGTTTATGTGTCTTTGCTAAACTGCTTATATGTCTTTGTTAAACTGCTTATGTGTTTATGTTAAACTGCTTATGTGTCTTTGTTAGACTAAGTGTTTGTATTCTATACTTCTTACTTACAGACCAAGAGGACGAGGATGGAGACAACACACGCAAATGAACAACATGTATTTATAAAAAAGTTTATTTAGTATAACAGTGGAGAAAAAAAAATTGGTAGTTAGGAAATTCCTGTTAACCCTTTGGGGCCTAGTTCCTAGGCCTTTTGTGTACCCACATGCTCTCGCGCTACCGTCCACAGGATGGATATGGGATGCACAATAAACTAGCCACTTCGGTGGCAAAATCTAAATCAACAAGGCGACTCCACCTAGGAGCTCAAAAGCATCAATAACAAGCCGGTTAAAAGTTATGAGGCAGGGTCCAAGAGGTAGAGCTTACCACCTGCAAATTCAAATAGGTAATTACACCAAAAAAATAAAAGTGGCCGATTGTAACTATTACCCGCAAATACTAGAAGCAGTAAGAGAAGATTGAATTTTTTCTCCATTAAGGTTAACTTCAAATGAGTTTTAAAAACCTCGGTATATTGACGTAACCATCGCAAACTGTAGGTCAGTGCGCTAACATATTTAGGGCAGTATCACCTGAGATAAGGTTATCATAGATAAGCAGTTTTTCAGCCTCTTTAAGTGAAAAATATATCCTTATCGTTTATCAAGAGGACGCATCATGCTTCATTAACGAATTATATTACTCTTATACCTTTTTTTTTTTTTGTTGTATCTGGGTTGATTATTTTTCTATATTATTTAGTTCATGAGCCCTACTGTCATTTTTTTTTTTCCAAGAATTAGGACTCGGCATATCTCATACTGAAGATGATTTTTAAAGTTAAGTTTAGGCAATAAAAAATCAACTACAGCAATAAACACTGAACTTATTATTTCCAGATGGTACTAAGGTTAATTTATAGCAATGAGTGTGAGTCCTTGATCATTACTAAGTCATCACTGAATGTTCTTGACTATATACAAATAACCCGCACATAAAAGAGAGAAGCTTACGACGACGTTTCGGTCCGACCTGGACCATTGACAAAGTCACACTTTGTCAATGGTCCAAGTCGGACCGAAACGTCGTCGTAAGCTTCTCTCTTTTATGTGCGGGTTATTTGTGTATCGTTCCAGTCACGGTATTGTGCCTTTTTTGTTATTTCTTGACTATATATACGTAAATGATGTACAATGTGATAATTCTTCATGTTATGACTTATCTGATATGAGATTAATAAATTAGCTTAAGAAAAAAGAAGTCAAACATAATTTTCATCTAGCTGTATCATGGATTATTAAAAGAGCAAAACAATAAATTCCATTGTCACATTAATGTAAACATCTGTAGCTCGTTATATCTTATATAATTGCGCTAACTGAGACATCTGGAAGAGGTTTGAGTAGCTCTAAAATGCTATGACATGAGGGTAGAGAAGCGCATATACGGATCAACAAGCTGTATGGAATAACAGATGCTGTAATAACCAGGCTTAGGCTTGTTTACAAGTACATACACTTGGCTGTTAGGCATATACACAGGTCAAACTGAATGTAAAGTATGTGGTTAACGTTATAGGCCATTTTTTAAATGCTGTGTTTAGCTGTCCACTTATTAATGAATATCAAGATGTACAATACATGAGACTCTATATATCGGGGGATGTTATAAACAAAAACAAAAAAAAAAACAGAATTCCCGAGCATATAAAATAAATATGTTTGAAACAGATAAAGTATATCCAAGTGTACTCTTAACTCTTTCGTTGTCTAATTCATAGGCTTTTGTGCACATAAGTTTTTTTGTATATTCTGTACAATGCATATGCAGAAACTTAACCCTTGGGGAACACCTCTTGTAAACGATTTCCATTCTGTTTTCTCACAATTTATACAAACTCTCTGTTCAGTAGCGTAACTGAAACAGAAACTTTCGCACGCATTACGGTGAACTGATCCCTGGCTGATCTAAGCCATTAAAAAAAAAATATCTGTCTAGTTCAGGCTAACCTAGGCTAACATAAATTAACCTAGATTTAAGTAAAGTAACCGACAGTAAGGAAATATAAAACCTGATAAAACTCTACACATGACAAGAATGTTTTGCATCTGTGTCTTCTCTTCATTCTTGTTAACAATTCGCTATTTGAATGCAACTGGGGATTTCTTTTTAATTATGCTTCTTGATACGAAGTCAAACAGTAGATTCTATCAGATTAAGCTATACAGGCAGGCCCCGCTTCACAGCGCTTCGCTTTACAGCGTTTCGCTAATACAGCAGTTTTCAATTATACCCATTCTTCATTTATTCAGACTTCCTACAATAAATATATTCACTACTCACTATAAGTTTAGGACGAAAATATTTTAAGGTAAGTAATGTGTGTACTGCATATGCATTTTGTATGCCTAACTATATTGCTCACTTAATATATGATAGAGTAAAAATGTTAACAGGCTTTTATATGCATTTATGGTTTAGAAAGACACGTAAGCAAACACTATAACATATTTATTAGAAAACGTTTCGGTCCTGGGACCTTGATCACTTCTAACATGTTAGAAGTGTTAGAAGATGTTAGAAGTGATCAAGGTCCCAGGACCGAAACGTTTTCTAATAAATATGTTATAGTGTTTGCTTACGTGTCTTTCTAAACCAACTTGTCGGTATTTATTACCAAGGTTTATACCATATGCATTTATAAGTGAAAAAAAGGCTATGATTCACTTTACAGCTATTTTATCTTCACAGTAGTAACCCAGAACTTAACCTGCTGTATATGAGGGGCCCCTCCTGTATTTAGGGAAACCTACAAATATTTTAGGGACATTAGTATAAATTTGTACATGCTGTAGTTCTGAGGGCATGTAGATATTTTGGTCATGGCACATTAGTTAGCTTTATCCTAGGATAATTCACTAAGATCATTATTGCATTGGTTTTGATTTTTTTATTGGCTAGCAGTAACTGATTAAAAGAATCCCTGCACTTTTAATTACGTTCCGTATTATTAATTATTTCATTATGTTCTTTCCCTTGGATCGGAAAGTTACATTTATCCAAAAACACCGTTTTCTGTGCACCACAGGCGTTAACATCGTTTTCTGTGCACCACAGACAGTAACATTGTTTTCTGTGCAGCACAGACAGTAGCATCGTTTTCTGTGCACCCCAGACAGTAACATCGTTTTCTGTGCACCACAGACAGTAACACCTGTGCGCCACAGAAGCAATACCGTCTTCTGTGTACCACGTACAGTAACACCGTTTTCTCTTCACCACAGACAGCAACACTCTTCTGTGCACCACCGCAGACAGTAACACCGTCTTCTTTACACCACAGACAGTAACACTGTTTTCTGTGCACAACCGCAGACATTAACACTTCTATGCACCACATACAGTAATACCATTTTGGGTGCACCACAGAAAGTAGTAACTCCGTCTTCTGTACACCATAGACAGTAACACTGTTGTCTGTCCACACAGACAATAACACTTTTCTGTGTACCATAGTTAATAGCACTATTTTCTGTGCACTACAGACAGTAACACCGTCTTCAGTGCACCACAAGCACTGTTTTCTGTGCACCACACACAACAAAACCGTCTGTGTAAAGTAAATACACACAGTAACACCGTCTATGTATATCATTCACACAGTATCATGTGTCCAAAATACATATCGGATGAGCTGTGTTCACCATGCATAAACCTTATCTTATCTTACGCTAAACATACAGGGCATCCCTGTGTACACCCTAATATATATATATATATATATATATATATATATATAGGAATATTTTATTACATAATATGGTACAGAAGATTTAAGAGATACATTATTGATATAAAGGTGGCATATACGGTACATGTTGTTACGTGTGTATCACCGATTATAAGGTGAAAATCTCATCCAGCTCCTCAGAGCTGGGGCGTGTGCCCAAAATACAGCAGGCATTACCCCTTTGAACAGCCGCACTGAGCCGCTGGAACAGAAAACTAGCTGCCCTGGGATCCCTAGTTACCCTGATGAGTCTTTTTCCCAGCTCCTTAAGGAATTTAGATGCACTCTTTCCCCATGAGCCAAGGGTCTCTGAGCCTATGGGAACAAACATATAATGATGGGCAAGTTCTCCATATTTTCTAGACTTTTGGGACTCCCTGAAGCTGGCAGCTGCCCCTCCTTCCTCCCTGGTGTATTGGAGATAGGTATCAGCCAAGGTAGATGCACATGTATAGTCCCACACCACCTGCTTCCCATCTGTCCAGGCTTGAAGGGTGATACCATCTGGACGCTTCTGGCTGCCATCAGATCTGCATAGTTGCGGTGGCTCCCTTACTGCTGGGCATCCAGCTGTTGTGAGGCTCCTCTTGATAATGTTATTAACCTCCTCATGTCTTGCAATCTTTCCCTCGGATTTACGGCACACAAGACCATGGTACCCGAATCGGTCTGCTGCTTCACTGCCACAAATACACCTGTGTTCGGCGAGAATAGGGGCGGCAAGTCGAAGGGCAACACCGATGCGGATGGTCTGTGGGTCGAGACGTGTGCCAAGGCTGGAGTTGGGAAGAGCCAACAGAAAGTCCCCAGCATGAGGGGCTCTCACTGCCAGGAGGCGGGCTCTATCCTTCCCTGACACACTCTGAAGCATTGTTGAGGCAATATTTTCCACTATTGGACCATCCCAGTGCGATTGTTTGTAGTTGTTGGGGGGAGCAGGTCTGGCTCCAGAGCCCGTTAGATTATCCCATATCATTGCTCCGTCAATGAATTTTTGGTCCTGGACTCCTATCTTGTCCCTAAGATGTTCAGGGAGAATCGCTGCTACAAGCTCTCTGGATGCAATACACGAGGACAGAAAAGCAGGTAGCGCAATCTGTGATGACTTACGGACACCAATGCCTCCTAGTCTGACTGGAAGTGTAGCTTGGTTCCACTGCCCGTCTTCTAGAGTAAGGTTAAGTACTTTCGTAAAAATCTGCCTCAGAATACTGTCATATTCTTGCAGTATAGGGTTATCATATGAAGGTGCACATCTTAGGAAATATGTCAACCTGGGCAGACTCAAGCACTTTGTGAGAAGGTACAAGGCATCGTGGGTGTCCAGATTGCCTATTCGTTGTTCCATTCTCCTTAACTCCTCCAATTTCTTCCTGAGAATTGTGTCAATGGCATTGCTTCCCAGAGGTGCTCCTAGCAAGACACTATTTGTGGGGGCAATGACTGCTGCTCCTGGTAGTTTTGATCTCACTGCATTTATCACTTGTTGACTGACTGAGATGATTTCACATTTGGATGGATTCAGGATGAGACCCATTTCCTGTCCCCGTGTCATTACCTGTGTAAGGTCATGTAGGAGGGACTCTTTTGTACCTGCTAGTGTGCCATCATCTAGGAACCAGATGTTTAGCTCGCTGGTCAGTCTGACTGTGATTTCCCTAACTGCTATACAGAAGAGAAATGGTGCAAGAGGATCTCCTTGTTGGACACCCTCCGATGATGTAATTTCATGCTCTCCAAAGAGAAGCATTGATTCCTTGCTATACCCGGCTGAAACAAAAGGGAAGAGACCAGGGAAATGTTCTTGTACTGCTGCTAATACCACGTCTCTTTTCAGGAGATTGAACGCATTCTTGAAATCTAATTTTACTACTGCATTGTCCTCAGGCAGGTTGTTGATATACGCCCTTGTTGCATGAACCGCTGCTTCACTTCCTTGAGAGACCCCAAAGCCAAGCTGGTTTGGTTGAAGCATCATGGCTGCCTGTGCACGAATACTTCGGACAGCAGCTTTGGATACGAGGCGGCGTAAGGTGTTGCCTACTGCAATTGGCCGAATTCCTCCATCCTTCTTTTTAAGTGCACAAAGTGTTGCACCAAAAAAGAAAGGTCTAATTTCATCAGGGATCAGACCAGCCAAGGAATTGTTGATGAACCTTGTGATCTCTGAAAGCAGTGTCTCTGCAATTTCCCCAATAACTGGATTAACCATTTCCTTTAAATGCTGTGGCCTTATTCCAGTGTAACCCCCAGCAGAGCCAGATGGGAACGACATTATTGCTTTGTAAATGTCTGAGTCTTCCACTATCAATGGTTCCATAGTGGGGACAGAGGTGTTGGAACTGTTGGTGCCACTGGTTTCCCTGGCAGGGTGCTTTCCTCTAAGTGCTTCAGCCGTGTCAGCATCCCTGGGAGCAACTGTATCTTCACTGGTAATAATTCTTATTGCCCTCACTGTGTTGCCCTCTTCAATTTTCTTGCTCACCTGGACTCTGACTTTTTCACTGTCAGTAGAGTGAGTGGGGGTTCTGCCTCTCCCTTTTTTGTGTTGACGGGGAAGGCGAATGAGGTTATCAACTCTAGGAAAATCTCTTAAGGATTTAATTATCATTGAGGCTAGCCTCTTTCCCCTTCTTTCCGGCACAGCTAAGCAGACATTGCCAAAAAGTAGCAAGTTGTGCCATGCCTTGATGGTTGGTGGAGCATTTAAGATAGTGGAACCATCGTTTACTTTTTTCAGGAGGTCTGTAAGTTTCCCAGCTGCGTGTGGACGGGCTGCTTTGGGAATATGTGTGAGTGTCCTCGTACCTGTTGCTTTAATTGCTTCCAAGAGATTGTCTGATGAGATGAAATCTGTTGGTGAGGGTTCAGGTGCCTGAGGTGGCTCTGGATCATCACTTTCCACAGGAGGACATCCTGAACCAGGGCAACTACCGTGCTTGCGGAGGAAACCATTCGAGTTGAGACAACGAAGCTGTAAGCATGACCGACACTTGCCTCTCCTAGTATTGCCAACCGTGCCATATATATATATATATATATATATATATATATATATGCAAAACAACCACTGTGAAATAGTAGCGAAATTCCAAGCGTTTTCTTGACTACTCACATTGTCAGGTGCCCCGGTGGCCTGGTGGCTAAAGCTCCCGCTTCACACACGGAGGGCCCGGGTTCGATTCCCGGCGGGTGGAAACATTCTGACACGTTTCCTTACACCTGTTGTCCTGTTCACCTAGCAGAAAATAGGTACCTGGGTGTTAGTCGACTGGTGTGGGTCGCATCCTGGGGGACAAGATTAAGGACCCCAATGGAAATAAGTTAGACAGTCCTCGATGACGCACTGACTTTCTTGGGTTATCCTGGGTGGCTAACCCTCCGGGGTTAAAAATCCGAACGAAATCTTATCTTAAGGAACTATGACAATGTGAGTAGTCACGAAAGCGCTTGGAATTTCACTACTCTTTCACAGTGGTTGTTTTGCATATTTTAAAATCACCTCTTTACTGTGATCTTATTGCATATATATATATATATATATATATATATATATATATATATATATATATATATATATATTATTAAGTGTGCACAAGATACACACAATGTAACATCGTGTGTGTACATGAATGGCATACAGTACGGACAAGATGAAAGTGGTATATACCCAATGTTGAAAATTAGACACATGTGCAACATCTTGGAATCTTTATTGTAGACGTTTCGTCATCCATTGGCTGTATCATTACAAATTCAAGGTATAATTGGAAGATAAGAGCTACGGTGCTTTTCACACCAATTCCAAGGCTGAGGGACTGATTACCTCATCATTTGTATATAGTTCTTTTCTTCCAATTATGTCCTTAAATTTGTATTGATAAAGCCATTGGATGGCGAAACGTCTACAACAAAGATTCCAAGAAGATGCACATACGTCTAATTTTCAACATCGGGTATATACCACACACACACTAACATATTCTGTGTACACTAAAGGGGCTAAGATAAGTTAAGATTTTGTTCTAATTAGTAACACGGATGGTTACTTACTAGCCTCTCAAGTTGACCCAATAAAGTTAGTGTGATATCAGGGACTGTCTTATTTCCAGTGGGTTCCTTAATCTTCTCTTCCAGGATGCAACCCACAACAGTCAGCTAACACCCAGGTACCTACTTACTGGTAGGTGAACAGAGGCAAAATATATAAGGAAACATGCCCAACGTTTCACCCCTGTGAGTTTATTCAGGGATACATAGATTGTCATACATATCAGCATGTGTATTATTATTATAATCAAGGGAGAAGCGCTAAACCTGTAGGATTATACAGCGCCTGTGGGGGGATGTGGAAGGCATTCAGGCTTAATTCAGGGAACTGGAGCACAGATCCAACTCCCTGAATCTAGAGCCCCTCACCCCAATGGAAATAAGTCTGTCTGACTTTTTTTGGGTTATCCTAGGTTCTCTACACATATGCTGCTATGTATGATAATTCTATGTAACTGTATTTGTGTATACCTGAATAAACTTACTTACTTACTTACTTACCAGCATCAAGGAGCCTTCCTTGAGGGGATCAGCATGTGTAGAGAACCTAGGATAACTGGGTATTGATCCTGGTTCCTCAGTGTGTGCGATGAGGACGCTACCAACCAAGCCTGTTTACATAACAGTAAGTAGGTACCCAAATATTAATCGATTGCTGTGGGGAAATAAGCCAGACTGACTCGCTTTTTTGGGATATCCTGGGTTATTTATCTTAAACCTTCTATTTCCTCGTACTCAATAAAGAAGCAGTTACACAATCTATGCACAACGTAAAGTAAATGTCACCGCTCCCGTAGTGTAGTGGATATCACGTCTGCTTAACACGCAGAAGGTCCCAGGTTCGAGCCCTGGCGGGAGCAATTATTTCTTCTCCTCAAGCATGTAAAAAATATTTTTTTTACACTCAGTGCTTATACCAGGCATAAATCTTATTTTGTTCAACTCAGAGCAAAGACCTAAACCCGTGGAAATCACATAATGCCAAAGAAATAAAAGTCCCTTAACGGCATGAAAGAACCTCCCTGAAGGGGAAATAAATTACAGGCTTTAAGTAAGATTATTTAGCCATAGGTACACCTAAGTATAATTATCATATATAGTGTAAATTACCTAGGGAAACCCAAACAAGTCAAAGTGACTTATTAAGCACAATTAAACTTATAATTAATGTAGGAATGTAACTGTATTTGTGTATACCTGAATAAACTTAATTACTTAACAGGAATTTATACAAACCACTGTTTCACGTCATTGGATTACCTTAGATTAAATCTCTATAATGAACTTTATTTGTATGGCCACATTTATATGCCTTTAAAACCCTAATAAAAAATACATTTACGTTTCAGTAAAACGATTTAAACTTCCTTAAATAAACGATATTACATAACATGAATAAAGCTCGTTTAGTAATTTTACTTAGTAATTTTACTTAGTAATTTTACTTAGTAATTTTACTTAGTAATTTTACTTAGTAATTTTACTTAGTAATTTTACTTAGTAATTTTACTTAGTAATTTTACTTAACACAGACTCGCCCTGTTACCTGGCGACAAAGAAACACAGGAAGGCTTCAGCCTGATGGTGTGAGTGGCATCCTATGAAGGGACCGCAGGATTCCAGTTGAATTAAGTTACTCTAACTGACTTTACTGATGAACTTAGGTTAAATCTACATAATGTATACCATCACTGCATGCCTACAGCATCTGTGATTCCTCAGAACGAGGGAATAAATTTATGCCACGATCCCCCAGAAATTGTTATACTATTTATGTATGATGAAATGAGATAAAATTAATAATAATAATAATGATGATGATGATGATGATGATGATGATGATGATGATGATGATGATGATGATGATGATGATGATGATGATGATGATGATGATGATGATGATGATGATGATGATGATGATAATTATTATTATTATTATTATTATTATTACTATTATTATTATTATAATTTTTCTCGGGTGACTGGGTCATCCTGGGTTATTAACCCGAGTATTTATCCTCCTCTTTGATTGTATGTGTTAAACAATAACACTGTGGTACAGACGAGCAAGAAAAACATCTGAAGACCACACTCCGTTTCGCTCTCGGTAGAACTTGATGCTACTCTACATTAAGCAGAACATTTCAAGGACCCCAGTGGAAACAAGTCACCTTGTATGACTTTTTTTGGGGGTTATCCTAGGTAATTTACACATACGTTACTATGTATGATAATTTGTGTAACTGTATTTATGTGTTTCTGTACCTAAATCAACTTATTTACCCAAGACCCCAATGAAAATAAGCCAGTTTGACGTTTTTGGATTATCCTAGGTAATCTATACATATGCTGCTATGTATGATAATTTATGTAACTATTTATGTGTACCTCACTTACACAATAAAAGAAAAAAAACTGCTTTGAGTCAGTCGTCTTTCTACCATACACATTGCCAAACTATCCGCTCCTGTAGTGTAGTGGATATCACGTCTGCTTTACACGCAGAAGGTCCCAGGTTCAAGCCCTGGCGGGAGCATGTTTTCAACTCGTTAAAAAGGTTATACAAGCATAGTTCAAAGACAGCTAATCCGTTTTTTTTCTAAACGAATCACTAAAGTAACAGTCCAGGTAATTATGTTCAGGAACCAGCGTTGCGCGAGCATTATACAGGGCCTAGAGAGTGAGTGGTAATCGAGTGTCATCCCTGGGGGGGGGGGAAGGTTATCTCCGGAGAGTGTACCGAGGGTCAACGCCTCCTCATCCCGCTCCCAGATTAGAATAGCTACAATTCCTTAGATCAAGAGCCCTTCATAATCATGTAGTACCATCTCCTCCCTTCGAAGAATGATAAATGTACAAACTTTTGCGGCCGATCTTTAAGTTATTAAGTGAGAGGTGTTGGAGATCAAGATAATGATACACCGGTAAATTAAGCAAATGAGAAAGTAAGTTATGCAGTAAAGTAAGCAAAGTACGTAAGTATATAAAGAAGTTTTTATTCAAGAAATCTACAAATGTCTTAAAAACAACAGAACGGTATAAATCAGGACACTGGTTCAGAGGTCTGAAACATGTTATGGGCATGTTAGGTTATCATACAGATATATATTAAATGACAAAGATTTAACCTAGGATAACCCCCAGACAAGTCAAACAATGTGACTTACTTTCCGCCGAGATCCTTAAACGTATCGAAAATAAATTTTCACTTACAATTTTCTTACACAACACAAATTCTTCCATGGTATTCAGGGCACATAGGTGTTATGGGCACATATGTATATATTTTACCCAGGATAACAAAATACTACAGTCATAAGCACAAATACACGTCATTTATATTAAAACCAAAGTAATATTAAATCTAGTAAAAGCAGAACAAAAATATATATCACTAATCATTGTTTTGCTAATGATTCTTATCAGTGTATAATTGTCCGTATCTGTACCTTCGTTCAGTCACAAATTGAAATGATCCATTAGCTTATTCTATCTTTTTTCCTTGTACAATATAATGTAAACCCAATGTGTACACAGCAATGATTCCTTGTATACATTAAAAATTTTCTGATGTTTCAGAATATAATGCACACTGTGCATTATACCCAGTAACACTGTGGACTTGGAGTAATATTTTAGTGGACACTAAGCGCTTTAACATGCTATGTACATCACAATATAAATTACCACTTGAAAGTCTGTGTATACCATAACTAAGTTTAGCTAGGTACATGTATACATAAATACAATTACACAATTATCATAAACATTAACGTATGTTTAAATTACCCAGGATAACCCAAAAAAAAGTCCTTGAAAAGTGCATCAAACTCAGTGCACACAACCCTTTATGTACAGTACACTGTACAGTGTATACACTGCAATGAGAAAACTTGTATACAAATCACATTAATAACAATGCTTGACTTTCTTGGGTTAGTCAAAGTTAATTCTACATAATTTACCACCAGTGTATGCGTCTAACAGTTGTGTTCATTGTAGCAAGTTTATAACGTAAGTCTGTAAAGCACTCGTATTGAACATGGATAAATTAATATAGATATTATTATTTTACTGACACGCAGTAATGCCGTGTGTGTGTGTGTGTGTGTGTGTGTGTGTGTGTGTGTGTGTGTGTGTGTGTGTGTGTGTGTGTGTGTGTGTGTGTGTGTGTGTGTGTGTGTGTGTGTGTACTCATATAATTGTACTCACCTAATTGTGGTTGCAGGGGTCGATTCACAGCTCCTGGCCCCGCCTCTTCACTGGTCGCTACTAGATCACTCTCTCCTTGTTCCGTGAGCTTTTTCATACCTCTCCTTGAAGCTATGTATGGATCCTGCCTCCACTACATCACTTTCCAGACTATTCCACTTCCTAACAACTCTATGACCGAAGAAATACTTCCTAACATCCCTGTGATTCATCTGATTCAGCAACTTCCAGTTGTGTCCCTTTGTTGCTGTGTCCCACTTCTGGAACATTCTGTCTCTGTCCACCTTGTTGATTCTTCTCAGTATTTTATACGTCTTTATCATGTCCCCTTCCCCTGTACCTCCTGTCCTCCAGTGTCGTCAGGTTGATGTGTGTGTGTGTGTGTGTGTGTGTGTGTGTGTGTGTGTGTGTGTGTGTGTGTGTGTGTGTGTGTGTGTGTGTGTGTGTGTGTGTGTGTGCGCGCGCACCGTAATATTTAAAATCATCTATAAATACCTAACATGCAGCTCCCGTAGTGTAGTGGATATCACATCTGCTTAACACGCAGAAGGTCCCAGGTTCGAGCCCTGGCGGGAGCAATTATTATGTAATTCCATGCGAGGAATGTTCATTAAGATTCAATGATCAAGTACTTGCCAGAAATGTTCCTTCTATAATCAGTATCACAAGGCATTTTGATTATTCTTTATTATATGACAAACAACTGGGTTTCCGTTTTGCAATTACGAGAACATTTTAGTCCTTTCCTAGCATTTGACCCACGACACCCATCTTCTTTCTCTGCATCAAGGTGAACAGGGACAGCAGGGTTTAGGATAGTTGCCCATATGTCCCATCCAGCCAGAGATTTTTCCTAGGTCCTACCGATGCGCTACAGGGTGCCTGGGTGCCTGGGTGCCTGGGTGCCTGCCCTTCAGGGATAATTCACAACCAGCAGTTTTTTTAGAGGAATTGAACCCGAAACCTAACCATCCAAAAATGCACGATGTCTTGGTTCTTTTTGGGTTTCACATTACTACAGTGATTACGAGTCATTCATCAGCGTCCCCCCCCCCCCCGAAAAAAAATCCACGCAAAAAATGCACGCCTACTCAGGAGTGACCAAGGTTCCTAGGCCAAAACTTAACAAAATATGAACAGAAGCTGTTAACAATTCATTGTTTCGAAGTTGTTTAACATCTTTATGGTATTGTGTTACTGATGGTGTGCAACACTGAAAGCTGATGTGCAACACTGGCAAGCTGATGTGAAACACTGACAATTTGATGTGCAACACTGACAAGTTGATGTACAACACTGCACTTGTTATGTTATGACAGATAGCTACGGATTCAATTCCACAAATATAAATTAAGCGGAAGGACACGTTTTACTTAAAATCTTGAAACATTTTTTTTAAATAAAAGTATTAACATTCGTATATTTTTACTTCTATCATGAATGAAGTTACAGGAAGATATTAAAGTGCCTCACTTATATACTTTATTTTCAAGCGAGTAACGTCATTTTTCCTTATTGTAGAAAGAAGAGACTGATAACTTTAGTATGGAATAAGACCATTTTATTACAAGCGAAGCATCTAACATTCAGAAGCAGTACTGTTGCCAGTCAACACTGAGGAGCCAACATTCAAGAGAACCTACAAAAACGTTCGGATGAAAATAAAACCATTGTCATGTTTACTGTATCAGCAGTAGTACTTGACGTGGTGGTGCAGCTGGGGCTGCTGAAGAGCGTCAGCTGCACCTGGACTCTCTTCTACCGTCTCAACAGGTTGTGCTGTCACTACAAACAAGACACAGTTGATTGATATGATATGTGATGAACTTGTGATTGCAATGAGCCATTCAAACAACCGTAGCAGTCAGGCGTGTACCGGTAGATCATCTGCGCCTTTACAGATATGAAGTGGGTTAGTTATCCTAAGGCATGACTTGAAGATCATACTTGAGGAAGGTGAGGGAATTAATCCTCATGAAGCGGTATTACCAGGAACTCCCATAAGTCAGAATATTAAAAGTTTTCAGTAAAGATAATAAAATCTTTGTGATGTTTGTGCATTACACAGCAGTATTGATGGAGTCCACAAGTCAAAGTTCATCATCTAAGGAATGTGACACAGTCGCGAAACTTAGACATAAAACTTCATAACCGCTGTTAGCTTATGCTCTCACTGGTTATGATACAGTGGTATGTTACTGTGGCGGAAGTAAAAGTAAGATTGTAAAGGTCTAGGAGACCTCGCTCAGCACCTCAATAACACATTTCATCTACATGAAAGGTGTTACTGAGAAATCAACAGTCTGGTGCATCTTGATGTGGTGAAGTGTGAAGATGTAGAAACAAAGTCAGATATCCGCTGCAAAGTTTAGTTCTTAAGGACATGACGAAATGACACATGTCTTTTGCCAAAACATAAAAAATTACCTCCAAACTGCCGAGACATTTAATAAAAACACGAAGGTGGCTCATTTTCAGGCATGCATTATGGAGGGTTTCTCTATGTGAGGAACCTACAGACCTCGATACCAGTGAAATTTGAGAAGAAGAAAGACGAACTTGCCAAGACTGTGGTGTTTCTTATCCTCAGAATGTTCGATCTGCGCCGCCAGGGGTCGTGAAATTGATCCACTGCAGCTGTAGTAGTGATCAGTCCTGCATATCTTTTAGACGTGAGTGTGGCTGCGTATCTTTCTTTCTTTGTGCTTTGCAGATGTGATGGATCTGACAGATGTATAAACCAAATAACAAAAGACAACCTGGAAGAGGATTCAGAGGAGGAAGCTCATGATAATGATGATGAAGATGGGGGCGATGACGTTATGGAGGATTTAATTCGTAACTATCTCAGTTATCAGTTTAGTGAGAGGGAAAACGGTTTAATGTCATGTTGTCAGAAAACCTACAGCTTGTAGGTTGACTCGTTGTATTCTCATGACATTGATGTAGCAACAGAAGTAGTCGTTTTACCTACGATCAGAGATATTATCTAAATTACACACAGAAATTACCGGGCTAGAATAATTAAGTGTACTGGTAATAGTGTCACATATGCTGCCCTGGAGTTTACCTGGAGAGGGTTTCGGGGGTCAACGTCCTCCGCGGCTCGGTCTGAGACCAGGTCTCATGGTTGATCAGGGTCTGATCAACCAGGCTGTTACTGCTGGCCGCACGCAAACTGACGTACGAACCACAGCCCGGTTGGTCAGGTACTGACTTTAGGTGCCTGTCCTGTGCCTTCTTGAAGACAGTCAGGGGTCTATTGATAATCTTCCTTGTGCATGCTGAGAGGCAGTTGAACAGTCTTGGACCCCGGACACTTATTGTGTTGTCTCTCAGTGTACTCGTGGCGCCCCTGCTTTTCATCGGGGGAATGTTACATCTCCTGCCGAGTCTTTTATTTTCATAGGGAGTGATTTTCGTGTGCAGGTTTGGTACTAACCCCTCCACGACCTTCCAAGTATATATTATCATATATCTCTCTCGCCTGCGTTCCAGGGAATACAGATCAAGGACCTTCAACCGTTCCCAGTAATTTAGGTGCCTTATCGTACTTATGTGTGCCGTGGAAGTTCTTTGTACACTCCCCAGGTCTGCTATGTCTCCAGCCTTGAAGGGGGCCGTTAGTGTACAGCAGTATTCTAGCCTAGAGAGAGCAACAATTATTGCGTTATACATTTAAGCGACATCTGAAGGCAGATGGTAAAAAGCTTGGTTAATGTTCTCTGAATCTAACTTAAAATAAATGAGTGTTTAACGAAACAATAAATACTGTCTAGTGCATTCTCCTTCCCTTGCTTAATGCAAAGAGCACTGAGAAGGCGAGTGTCTCAGTACCTGTTACCATTACTTTATAGTAAAGATAACAGCCATCTTTGATATCTTTGATATCCGGAGCCCCGGCATGGGTCAGACTCGTCTGGTGCTAGCCTGGTCAACTAGACTACTGATGCTGGTGGCCCGCTGCCCCACATATCCACCATAGCCAGGTTGATCTGGCACCTCACTAACAACATGGAAGTACCTAACATGACTTTCATTACCTAAAAAAATAAAAAGTCTGTTTAGAATGCATAATATTTATGTTGATTTATATGTCTTTTAGTGTTCATGGATGACTGGTGATCGCCTTGGCAGCCATCTTGGTTTTTTAAAATTCCTCAGAGGCGACAGAATGGAACTTTAGTGGTTCAAAATCATCTAGCAACAACTATGAGCCATAAAATTCCAGGTACATCCATTTCTCCATCAGACTGTGAAACTCCAGCTCTTGGTTCTGCCTTTTAATCTTCGTGAGAGTTGGATCACCAGTTTACAGTTAGAGGAAGCGGAGCTTCGATCGTGGTGTCCCATCTTCAGCGTCAAGTTCGTCAAATTCCATCATTTTGAAAGAGAGAGTATAACGATATCAAAGAGATAAAATCAGTTGATCAAATGAAATTGCTGGCCCACAGATGGCTCCAACTTCACCCTGTTCCATATTTGTATTTTTTATAACAATAAAAAGTCTTTGAAATGAGCTGATGTAAAGTTAGGAACCTTAACTTAACCTTGTAAAACCCTGAGAGAGAGAGAGAGAGAGAGAGAGAGAGAGAGAGAGAGAGAGAGAGAGAGAGAGAGAGAGAGATGGGAAAGGACGGGGGAGCAAATGAGAACATATAAATAGTCATGAGTATAAAAGCTTTTTAAGGAGAGTTTTAATACTAACTAAGTGAGATGTGCAGTTTGGAAACACGCAGAGCGAGAACCAGTATATGTGATTAAGAAAACGGACATGTGAAAACATGTGAGTGAGAACACGTACATGTGAGTAAGAACACGCATATGTTAGTAAGAACACGTGCATGTGAGTGAGAACATGTACATGTATAAACACGTACATGTGAGTGGGAACACGTACTTGTGAAAACATGTACATGAGAGAACACGTACATGTGCGTGTTTTATCAGAGAAAGCATGGAAAACTTTCCCTGTTGGTGGGATCAACAACCTGGAGAATTGTGTGGTAGGGGGGTCGAGGGAAGGGAGGTGAGGGAGGGGTAGAGGGGAAGAACAAGATTAGGGAGGGTGCGAGGGAAGGGGAAAGGTGTGGGAGGGTGCTAGAGGAGGGCGATGCTGTGGGATGGTGGGAGGTGTGGGAAGGGTGCAAGGGGATCGAAGTGTGGGGTGAGTTTGCTTATAATTAACATCATTAGAGAGAGCACATTGCACGCATACTTTTTACCCAACACTTGAATTCTTAAAGAAGGTACTGGAGTTGTCTAACACAGGATATGACGTTCCAGCAGGAACTGCAGTTTTCTAACACAGGATATGATGTTCCAGCAGAAACTGTAGTTTTGTAACACAGGATATGACGTTCCAGCAGGAACTGCAGTTTTCTAACACAGGATATGACGTTCCAGCAGGAACTGCAGTTTTCTAACACAGGATATGACGTTCCAGTAGGAACTGCAGTTTTCTAACACAGAATATGATGTTCCAGCAGGAACTGCAGTTTCTAACACAGGATATGACGTTCCAGCAGGAAATGGAGTTGTCTAACACAGAATATGACTTTCCAGCAGGAACTGCAGTTTTCTAACACAGGATATGACGTTCCAGCAGGAACTGGAGTTGTCTAACACAGAATATGACTTTCCAGCAGGAACTGCAATTTTCTGACACAAGATATGACGTTTCAGCAAGAACTACAGTTTCTAACACGGGATATGACGTTTCAGTAGGAACTGCAGTTTTCTGACACAGGATATGACGTTCCAGCAGAAACTGCAGTCCTCTAACACAAGATATGACGTTCCAGCAGGGACTGCAGTTTTTTAACATAGGATATGACGTTCCAGCAGGAACTGCAGTTTTTTGACACAGGATATGACGTTCCAGCAGGAACTGCAGTTTTCTAACACAGAATATGACGTTCCAGCAGGAACTGCAGTTTTCTAGCACAGAATATGACGTTCCAGCAGGAACTGCAGTTTTCTAACACAGGATATGACGTTACAGCAGGAACTGCAGTTTCCTGACACAGGATGTGACGTTGCAGTAGGAACTGCAGCTTTCTGACACACGATGTGACGTTCCAGCAGGAACTACAGTTTTCTAACACAGGATATGACGTTCCAGCATTAACTGTAGTTTTCTAACACAGGATAAGAGAGGTGACATTCTGCAGCCTGACACTATGCACAATATTGTAATGCAGCAGCATAGCCTACTCCTCTAAGTTAATATATGGTCAGAGTAATGCGTATAAATTTCATGGTAAATTGTTGTTATCTACCGACATCCTTGCCTAGAGAATTGGTCATTCTCTCCTTTGCATGATTGTATGATTTTTCTAATGTCACTAATAATGTGTACATTGGCGCATTTAAAATATTTGTTGGAAATTTTCGTATTTAGGCTCAGTTGAGTGGCGCCCATTAATGTACATTGATAGACCTGAGAGATTATTATGCTGATTTGTTGCAAACCCTATTTTGTATGTTAATGTCTAGGCATATAGATTATGGATGCATATTTCTTAATAAATTGGTTCAGCATATTAATAGGCTGGTTGAAAGATTTGGGGTTTAGTAATGTTACTATATGAGAATGTTATCTGTACACAAGTAACCCGCTCATGTGAGAGAGAAGGTTATGACGACATTTTCGTCCGACTTGGACCATTTACAAGTCACACTGACACACGAAGATGAGGGAGACAGTATATATATAGGAAAGAGGGACAGAGACGGAACATTTAGAGGAAGAAAGAAGTGGATAAGGAGTTCTAGAGGTAATGCTGGTAGCATTACCTCAACCACTACTTGTGACTTGTAAATGGTCCAAAATCGGACCAAAACGTCGTCGTAAGCTCCTCTCTCCTATGAGCCGGTTATTGATGTATTATTCCAGTTACGGTATTTTGCCTTTTTGTTACTTGATTGGAGAAAGGGATTCTATTTATTTCTGAAAATCAGTAACACCCAAAAAGGCTCAGGGTTTAAATTTATATCCAGGAAGCAGACATGTGATTATAAAAGACAGAGGTTGAGCACTGAGGTGTGCCAACATTACGGTCTTTTAATTACGAGAGATTTTGTGGAAAAGGTTTATTGGACCTTTTAAAAATATTAAATTACTGCACCAGTATATTAACTGGAATTTTATACATTATTTCTGCTTCTTTGATAAGTTGTTATTAGTTTTTTTTTTTATATTTGAGAGGGTAATTAAAAAGTACATTCTCGGTTGAGCATTATGCTAGAAGGGCGATAGTCAGGCAGCTTAACAAATACAAACAACATTCCGGATAAAAGCACTAACTTTTCTGGAGTACTTTGAAAATATCTTACTATTAACTATCTTGCTGGGGACAGTTACTATTAACTATCTTGCTGGGGACCCTTACTATTAACTATCTTGCTGGGGACAGTTACTATTAACTATCTTGCTGGGGACAGTTACTATTAACTATCTTGCTGGGGACCCTTACTATTAACTATCTTGCTGGGGACCCTTACTATTAACTATCTTGCTGGGGACAGTTACTATTAACTATCTTGCTGGGGACAGTTACTATTAACTATCTTGCTGGGGACAGTTACTATTAACTATCTTGCTGGGGACAGTTACTATTAACTATCTTGCTGGGGACCCTTACTATTAACTATCTTGCTGGGGATCCTTACTATTAACTATCTTGCTGGGGACCCTTACTGTTAACTTTCTTGCTGGGGACCCTTACTGTTAACTATCTTGCTGGGGACCCTTACTGTTAACTATCTTGCTGGGGATCCTTACTATTAACTATCTTGCTGGGGACCCTTACTATTAACTATCTTGCTGGGGACCCTTACTATTAACTATCTTGCTGGGGATCCTTACTATTAACTATCTTGCTGGGGACAGTTACTATTAACTATCTTGCTGGGGACAGTTACTATTAACTATCTTGCTGGGGACCCTTACTGTTAACTATCTTGCTGGGGACCCTTACTATTAACTATCTTGCTGGGGACCCTTACTATTAACTATCTTGCTGGGGACCCTTACTATTAACTATCTTGCTGGGGACCCTTACTATTAACTATCTTGCTGGGGACCCTTGCTATTAACTATCTTGCTGGGGACCCTTACTATTAACTATCTTGCTGGGGACAGTTACTATTAACTATCTTGCTGGGGACCCTTACTATTAACTATCTTGCTGGGGACCCTTACTATTAACTATCTTGCTGGGGACCCTTACTGTTAACTATCTTGCTGGGGACCCTTACTATTAACTATCTTGCTGGGGACCCTTACTATTAACTATCTTGCTGGGGACCCTTACTATTAACTATCTTGCTGGGGACCCTTGCTATTAACTATCTTGCTGGGGACCCTTGCTATTAACTATCTTGCTGGGGACCCTTGCTATTAACTATCTTGCTGGGGATCATGAAATTTGATATCTACTAAGCTTTATTTCAATATAAATTATCCTCCCTTGGAGTATTCTTTCAGCATTGTGTTTGCAATGTTACAATAATTTTGACTTGGGTTTAATTCTAGTGTTACAAATAAGTGAATTTTCCCCTGATTTTATTCAGCTAGAGGTAGACACAAATTGTGTTTTGGTCTCTACCATAAAAATTCATGTACTGACCATAAACAACGCAAGAAAAATAACTTCGTGCTTTTCCTCGGTTTGTCCCTTTGAGATGAAAACATGATCCTGAGCTGCTGGCTATGAGGTATGCTAAAGGCATCATCCTCAATGGAGACATGTGATGGAAACTGCTCTGCTTGGATATGATTTTCGATATTTTTGTCGACTGCTAGAATCGCAGCTGGGAGGCCAGGTGTGCCGCGGTGCCGGAAGTGGCATAAGGTCAAATACTACACAAACCACTGTACGGGTGGAGGTTGAACCCATGGCGAGTGAATCGTAAAACTCCAGGCCAGTGAATGGCCACCCGCACCGTGGTTTGTTTGCAGTCGTGTTACGATTTCGTGAGTCATGACAGATACTACACAAGCTGAGGCCAGGTACACGTGAGACATCAGAAGCAAAACAGAGATGAAGAGGATGTTCCAGGGCAAGGTTGTGACATGTGTTACACCTGTCAGTGGATCACATGTGCCAATTATGTTAATGTTCACTATTTACTCTACCATTCACGAGATTATAAGGACTAAAGATGGCAACATTTTCTATATGCTACACCTGTCACTGAATTACAGGTACTAAATATGTTCATGTTTAATGCATATTTTATATGACGGACTGAATTTTTCAGATGTAATGGTGCACACATTTTGCATATCTGTGAATCTAACTTCCATACTTATACACTTTGATGCATCATATTTTCTGTAGCTGGATACATGCTTACGGAGGTATTATTAGCTATGTTTCTGATATCGAATCATTGTATTCTCATCTATTCCTTGGGAATAACATTCATTCATAATTCATTCTTTTAATTCGAGTTGGTAAACACTGAGGTTCTCAGGTGGATTGTGGATTCTATATATTTTAGAGATAATTATTATTTCATTACAATATCGAGGGAAGCATCTTATTTCAGCTCACAAATATTGAACTATCGTCTCTATCCTTAATTTACCTTAATTAAACCTATTGTTTGTGTATATATGTATCAACTGGATTTTTTTTTTTTGCTCTGCATCCCATATTTCCATCTTATGGAGTAAGTAGTGACAGCTCCATTACTCCTTTCTCACTGGCTGTCTCGTTTTCTGCTTAATTTTCTGTTTTTCTAGAGTCTCAGGTGTGTCATTAGGAAAGGGCGATGGTCCGAAAAATTTTGTTTTTCTCGAAGTTTGGCAATGCATTAGGTGGCATTTTGCAAGACACTGCAAAATGACGTCATGCAAGATGATACTATGCAAGACTTGGTATAAGGTGACACTTTGCAAGGTGGCACTGTAAAAGATGACACTATACGAGGTGTCATTCTACAAGGTACTATAAATAATGTCATGGTGGCACGTCTGGCACTACTCTGGGACACACTTTGATGCCTCTCTGTTATACAAACAACATTGTTTAAATGTTAAGCAACTTCAGGCTGCAAGTTAGTTGGGAGCCAAAATACCATCAAGTAGGGTAAGACAAAGGTAATGTTTCGCTCATAGGTGAGCTTCAGGACTTGAAAAGGCTCATCTTCCAGAGAAACGTCGTGCTATACAGACACGGACTTTACGTACATATATATATATATATATATATATATATATATATATATATATATATATATATATATATTATTATTAACACACTAGCCGATTCCCACCAAGGCAGGGTGGCCAAAAAAAGAAAAACTTTCACCATCACTCACTCCATCACTGTCTTGCCAGAAGGGTGCTTTACACTACAGTTTTTAAACTGTAACATTAACACCCCTCCTTCAGAGTGCAGACACTGTACTTCCCATCTCCAGGACTCAAGTCCGGCCTGCCGGTTTCCCTGAATCCCTTCATAAATGTTACTTTCCTCACACTCCAACAGCACATCAAGTATTAAAAACCATTTGTCTCCATTCACTCCTATCAAACACGCTCACGCATGCCTGCTGGAAGTCCAAGCCCCTCGCACACAAAACCTCCTTTACCCCCTCCCTCCAACCTTTCCTAGGCCGACCCCTACCCCTCCTTCCTTCCACTACAGACTGATACACCCTTGAGGTCATTCTGTATCGCTCCATTCTCTCTACATGTTCGAACCACCTCAACAACCCTTCCTCAGCCCTCTGGACAACAGTTTTGGTAATCCCGCACCTCCTCCTAACTTCCAAACTACGAGTTCTCTGCATTATATTCACACCACACACTGCCCTCAGACATGATATCTCCACTGCCTCCAGCCTTCTCCTCGCTGCAACATTCATCACCCATGCTTCACACCCATATAAGAGCGTTGGTAAAACTATACTCTCATACATTCCCCTCTTTGCCTCCAAGGACAAAGTTCTTTGTCTTCACAGACTCCTAAGTGCACCGCTCACCCTTTTCCCCTCATCAATTCTATGATTCACCTCATCTTTCATAGACCCATCCGCTGACACGTCCACTCCCAAATATCTGAATACATTTACCTCCTCCATACTCTCTCCCTCCAATCTGATATCCAATCTTTCATCACCTAATCTTTTTGTTATCATCATAACCTTATTCTTTCCTGTATTCACTTTTAATTTTCTTCTTTTGCATACCCTACCAAATTCATCCACCAACCTCTTCAACTTCTCTTCAGTATCTCCCAAGAGCACAGTGTCATCAGCAAAGAGCAACTGTGACAACTCCCACTTTATGTGTGATTCTTTATCTTTTAACTCCACGCCTCTTGCCAAGACCCTCGCATTTCTCTTACCCCATCTATATATATATATATATATATATATATATATATATATATATATATATATATATATATATATATATATTAAACAACCACGGTGACATCACACATCCTTGTCTAAGGCCTACTTTTATTGTGAAATAATCTCCCTCTTTCCTACATACTCTAACTTGAGCCTCACTATCCTCGTAAAAACTCTTCATATATATATATATATATATATATATATATATATATATATATATATATATATATATATATATATATATATAATATATATATATATATATATATATATATATATATATATATATATTATATATATGCAAAATTCTACGGTTGTTGGTGCTTATCAGTTAGCATGTTGTCAGACGTGTTGCACCCGTTTTCTATAATTTACTCATTTGTAGTTAAATACATAAATTATATTTATGATACCTAACCACTGCTTCGACTAATGTATTTTTTTTATCATAAGTTTAGCGAAAGCGTAGAGAAAGGGAAGTTATTAAATGAGGGTAGTGCACACAGCCTCCTCAGTGATGACGTGGTGCCCAGACGAGGATATAAATATCCCGAGGGTGATGCGGTAGCCACAACAGGTGTGTGTGTGTGTGTGTGTGTGTGTGTGTGTGTGTGTGTGTGTGTGTGTGTGTGTGTGTTTGTGTGTGTGTGTGTGTACTTACCTATTTGTGGTTGCAGGGGTCGAGGCTTAGCTCCTGGCTCCGCCTTTTCACCGGCCGCTACTGGGTCCTCTCTCTCCCTGCTCCATGAGCTTTATCATACCTCGTCTTAAAACTATGTATGATTCCTGCCTCCACTACATCACTTGCTAGAATATTCCACTTCCTGACAACTCTATGACTGAAGAAATACTTCCTAACATTCCTTTGACTCATCTGAGTTTTCAGCTTCTAATTGTGACCCCTTGTTTCTGTGTCCCATCTCTGGAACATACTGTCTCTGTCCACCTCATCTATTCCTCGCAGTATTTTCTATGTTGTTATCATGTCTCCCCTAACGCTCCTGTCCTCCAGTGTCGTCAGGCCGATTTCCCTTAACCTTTCTTCGTAGGACATTCCCCTTAGCTCTGGAACTAGCCTTGTTGCAAACCTTTGCACTTTTTCTATTTTCTTGACGTGCATGACCAGGTGTGGGTTCCAAACTGGTGCTGCATACTCCAGTACGAGCCTGACGTACACGGTGTACAGAGCCTTGAACGATTCCTTACTTAGGTATCGGAACGCTACTCTCAGGTTTGCCAGGCGCCCAGATGTTGCAGCAGTTATCTGATTGACTTGTGCTTCCGGAGACGTGCTCGGTATTATACTCACCTCAAGATCTTTCTCCTTGAGTGAGGTTTGCAGTCTTTGGCCACCTAACCTATGCTCTGTCTGCGGTCTTCTTTGCCCTTCCCCGGTCTTCATGACTTTGCATTTGGCGGGGTTAAATTCAAGGAGCCAGTTGCCTGATGTCATCTGATTTAATTATCATTAACTTCACATCCCTTCCATCCCGTCATTCATATATACCAAAAACAGCCTGGTTGATCAGACCCTGATTGATCAGACCCTCTCCAGGTAAATTTCAGGTAAACAGGTCCTAGAACTGACCCCTGTGGGACCCCGCTCGTCACAGGTGCCCACTGTGATACCTCATCCCGTACCAAGACTCGTTGTTGCTTCCCCGTCAGATATTCTCTGATGCATTGCAGTGCCCTTCCTGTTATACGTCCCTGATCCTCTAGCTTCCGCACTAATCTTATGTGAGGAACTTTGTCGAAGGCCTTCTTGCACTCCAAGAAAATGCATTCAAGCCACCCCTCTCTCTCGTGTCGTAATTCTGTAACCTTGTCATAAAACTCCAGAATGTTAGTGACACAGGATTTGCCTTCCATGAATCCGTGCTGGTTGTCGTTTATAATCTTGTTCCGTTCAAGGTGCTCCACCACTCTCCTCCTGATAATCTTCTCCATGACTTTGCATACTATACAGGTCAGTGACACTGGTCTGTAGTTTAGTTTCTCGTTTCTGTCTCCTTTCTTAAATATGGGGACTACATTTGCCGTCTTCCATACTTCAGGTAGTTGCCCAGTTTCAAGGATGTGTTGAAAATTGTGTGTGTGTGTGTGTGTGTGTGTGTGTGTGTGTGTGTGTGTGTGTGTGTGTGTGTGTGTGTGTGTGTGTATGTGTGCGTGTGCGTATGTGTGCGTGCGTGTGTGTGTGTTTGTGTGTGTGGGTGCGTGTGTGTGCGTGTGTGTGCGTGCGTGCGTGTGTATGTGTGTGTGTGCGTGCGTGTGTGTGTGTGTGTGTGTGTGTGTGTGTGTGTGTGTGTGTGTGTGTGTGTGTGTGTGTGTGTGTGTGTGTGTGTGTGTGTGTGTGTGTGTGTGTGTGTGTGTGTGTGTTTGTGTTTGTGTGTATGTATGTGTGTGTGTGTGTGTGTGTGTGTGTGCGTGCGAGTGTGTGCGTGCGAGTGTGTGTGTGCGTGTGTGTGCGTGTGTGTGTGTGTGTGTGTGTGTGTGTGTGTGTGTGTGTGTGTGTGTGTGTGTGTGTGTGTGTGTGTGTGTGTGTGTGTGTGGCAGATGTGTCAGTGAAAGCTATCCCCCACACCTGGGTTGTAATGCCAGCCACCACTACATTCCTCCCTCTCCTGTAACTGTGTCATTTTGTTTCTTTTTCATCAGCATGTGTGTTTGTGTGTGTGTGTGTGTGTGTGTGTGTTTGTGTTGGCCTGTGTGGCCCTGGCCTCCCCCCCCCCACGCCCCCAGGGAGCGAGGACACACCCGTCACACCTGGACATCACAAAGGTGTTTAATAATAGTCCGTCATGCACCAGTGAGGAGGTTCACGCTTACTCTCACCATCCTCTCACTTTCGCCAAGTTCGTCAACCCCGCCAGCCACAACCATCACATATCATTTTGGCAGCGGATTATTTTCATCCCCTACCTACCTACCCGTGGTGGATTATTCTCAGCCTTGCCCACTTACCTACCCATCGCTGTTCCTACGTGCCCATCCGGGCAGCGGAAGCTCCAATTGCTGGGAAATATTTTTTATAATTAAAAAACATCTTCAACAAGTGGAAGTCATAGAAGCAAACATTGTCTGGCGTCTTTCCAGAAGTGGTGAAAAGTGGTGCTCCCTCTTGTACAACTTTGATCGTGTTAGGGTTCACCGACCGGGAAATAAAAGCTCCACCAAGTGTGGACTTCCTGAGTGTGGGAGAAACTGGGTCAGCCAACCAATGACCCGGCAGCTCCGCCCCCCACCTGGGTTGCCAACTCTCAGAACTTGCCGCCTCGCTCAACCTCACTGTTTGTGCCTACATCATTACTACTCCCTCTCCCCTCAATCCCCCCCACTCCTACACTCCATCCCTTCCTCCCCCGCACTACACACACACATACACACATACACACAGACACACACACACACACACACACACACACGGGGCCAGGAGCTGAGTCTCGACCCCTGCAACCACAATTAGGTGAGTACACACACACACACACACACATACACACATACACACAGACACACACACACACACACACACACACACACACACACACACACACATACACACTGAAGTTATGCAAATAAGTCACATGTGTGTCAGAAAGCTTTAAAGAAGAGAATGTAAAATAAGTCAAAAGTAAACTGTTGGGAAGAGAAAGCGGCTTATAAGACAATAAACATGATAGAAAATGCGATTTATCACAGTTGCTCTTTGCTGCTGATACCGTGTGATGTGAGAAGCGTTATTCATACTATTATTATTTTATAAAATGTTCCTATTTCCTTAAGTAATCCTCTGAAGTTAAACATAAGATACTTGAGCCCGTTATATCTTACACGGGTTGTGTCGTCGGGTGTGTCACAAAGCAGCGTGGTGAGGTCAGGTCAGATAATGGGAGTCTCGCAAAGATAACACATGTAGTCTGTGCAAAACAACCACAGGGTGAGTTGAATGATAGCTCTAGGCCTTTTGTGTTGCAATCAACACATCATTAGGAACGTTTTACCTCCAACGTTCCCCCCCCCCCAACGAATCTGCTTGGACTTCCTACTCATTTCTGAAATATTTCAAGCACATGATGTGCTGATTGCAACACGAAAGGCCTGGAGTTATCAATCAACTCCCCCCGTGGTTATTTTGCATCTTGTACCGTTTGTACTCGATTATTACCTACGTAGTCTATGCTAGAATTTTTGGTTCGATACCATGTAGTGACACCAAATGGCCTGGGACGCCTCTAGCTATCTTTCTAAGGTTAGGTCAGTGTAACGTAGATAGTTGTCACAGTTATGGGTGACCTAAAATGAGGTGTGGTATAGGAAGTGAGTTCTGATACGCAAAGGCGCGAGATACAATATCGTGGAAGTTATAAGAGGCAGTGCGGACATGCATTCAGGGAGACGCAATTCAGACTCTCTCTTACAGAGCTAATTTCGGCTCTCTCACAAATTCACAAAATGACTGACCCACTCTTCGTTATTGTCGAACTGATGCCATGGAAACAAAGTTAGCGCTCCTTAGCGCTTTGTGTTTCCCAAATGTCTGACTTCACATTATGTCCCTTTTCCTGTGTATGTAAGTGTGAGTGGTAAAGAAGAAGATGGAGGCATGATGTGGCAAGATGACCATCCACATGGCTGACCAGGAGAGATGGATGGGGTCAGCCGTGGTCAAGGTCATTCGGTACTCTCGGGCCCAAGAATGTGCTGACAAGTGAGTATTTTTCTGTTTGTCGTGTGGGGTCGTGAGAATGAATGAAGGGGAGGGAGGTAAGTGGGTGTGGAGTAATTAGGTTATCCTCGCGAAGAGGTCTCTTAGTGCTCTTAGCCAAGATGAAAGATGTGTGTGTGTGTGTGTGTGTATGGAAGGGGGGAGGGGGATTATGGCTGTATAGGAGGAAGGGTTCTGTGCAAGCCTTCGTGCTGTGTAGAGTTGATCTTTTGCTTGAAGTATGCATGTCAGACGAAATGAGGATAACGGATATGGCAAAGAGTCGACTCGACTCTGGGGAATTCATGTTGCATGGATTTTCCCAACAAATTCCGTATTATAAAAGGTAAAAACCTAATTTTAAGTTAAAAAAAGAATGTAATGATTTGTAAGGTAATACGATTATAGACTGTATCCGTAAGCGACCAGGCACTTGAAGATAATGAATTACCTGAAGGAGTAGCTACTATACGCTAGTCCCTTAAAAGGTCTCAACGTGCACTAAAAAAGTTCAACCCCATAGTTTCTGCCCCATTGACTGCCACTATTAATAACCCATAGGAAGCGTGTACTGACTGCTTAGAAGAGAGGAACAGACCAGATGCAGCAGCCTGCCGCCATAGCAGAAGAGCCCAAAGATTCCGTCTATACTTGGCTCAAGTTTATAATCAGCGCACTTATGCAGGAAAGACTGGAAGGCTCTGGTGTGACGGACAGATCCTAGTATCATTGTCTGGACAAGCTGGTATTTTAAAAAATAAAAAGGCACAATACCCTGACAATCCATACCCCCGGCCGGGATTGAACCCGCGGTCATAGATTCAAGTTACCCTGACAATGTGCAAATAACCCGCACATAGGAGAAAGAAGGAGCTTTTATATATATATATATATATATATATATATATATATATATATATATATATATATATATATATATATATATATATATATGTATATATATATACATATATATATGTATATAAATATATACACATATATATATATATATATACATATATATATGTATATATATATACATATATATATGTATATATATATATATATATATACATATATATATATATGTATATATATATACATATATATATGTGTATATATATATATACATATATATATATATATGTATATATATATATACATATATATATGTATATATATACATATACATATGTATATATATATACATATACATATGTATATATATATACATATACATATGTATATATATATACATATACATATGTATATATATATACATATACATATATATACATATATATATGTATATACATATAAGAACCAACAGCCTCCCCCAGCAGACAGGGCTGACAGCTACCGTGACTTCACCTCTACAGAGGACCTCAAATCTGCAATCAAATTAACATCCACCAGGACTCTGACACACATCCCCAAAGCAGCTCGCCCTCAAGCTGCTAGCAAATTCACTGACCTTCTGAAGAAAGTCAACGATGCTCCTTCAAACAACAGATCCTGACACAACTTGCTGCTTTTTGGCAATGCCTGTTTGGCTGTCCCACCAAGGAGAGACAAGTCACTAGCAACACATGTTATTAGGGCAATAAATGCATTCCCAAGGGATGACAACCTCGTCCGTCTCCCCCCTAGGGCGACAAACACCCGCCGAGCAAATGCCAACAACAGGACACCCGACGCCTCAAAAATCATAGCCCAAATTAGCAAAAAAATAGAAGAGGGTAATACTATTGGAGCTCTGAGACTTGTAACCAGTGAGGATGCCATCGCTCCCAAGGACGTCAGCACGGCGCAAGCTCTGAAGGACAAACATCCACCCAGGGCTCCCAGTACCAACATTGACCTCCCTGACATTGCAGCAGGCGAAGAACATCTAACCTTACAGGATGCTGATGTGTATAAAGCTGCTATGTCATTTCCACAGGGTTCAGCAGGAGGTTTCACCGGTTTAAGGCCTCAACACTTAAAACAAATACTCAATCTAGCACTTGGTGAGGTTTCAGAGAGGCTGCTGTCTGAACTCACCAAATTTTCAAACCTGTGCCTGGCTGGCAGTGTCCCAGAGGCCAGACCCCTTTTCTTTGGTGCCTCATTGTGTGCCCTCCGGAAAAAGGATGGCGGAATCAGGCCCATTGCAGTGAGTAACACCCTTCGGCGCCTAGTCGCCAAGGCTGCAGTAAGAAGAGTGAGTCAAGAGGCTGCTGCAATGCTGAAACCAACTCAGCTCGGTTTCCTCGTTCAACAGGGCTGTGAAGCAGCTGCCCACGCAGCACGAGTATATATCAAAAACATTTATTTTTTTTATTATCACACTGGCCGATTCCCACCAAGGCAGGGTGGCCCGAAAAAGAAAAACTTTCACCATCATTCACTCCATCACTGTCTTGCCAGAAGGGTACTTTACACTACAGTTTTTAAACCGCAACATTAACACCCCTCCTTCAGAGTGCAGGCACTGTACTTCCCATCTCCAGGACTCAAGTCCGGCCTGCCGGTTTCCCTGAACCCCTTCATAAATGTTACTTTGCTCACACTCCAACAGCACGTCAAGTATTAAAAACCATTTGTCTCCATTCACTCCTATCAAACACGCTCACGCATGCCTGCTGGAAGTCCAAGCCCCTCGCACACAAAACCTCCTTTACCCCCTCCCTCCAACCTTTCCTAGGCCGACCCCTACCCCGCCTTCCTTCCACTACAGACTGATACACTCTTGAAGTCATTCTGTTTCGCTCCATTCTCTCTACATGTCCGAACCACCTCAACAACCCTTCCTCAGCCCTCTGGACAACAGTTTTGGTAATCCCACACCTCCTCCTAACTTCCAAACTACGAATTCTCTGCATTATATTCACACCACACATTGCCCTCAGACATGACATCTCCACTGCCTCCAGCCTTCTCCTCGCTGCAACATTCATCACCCATGCTTCACACCCATATAAGAGCGTTGGTAAAACTATACTCTCATACATTCCCCTCTTTGCCTCCAAGGACAAAGTTCTTTGTCTCCACAGACTCCTAAGTGCACCACTCGCCCTTTTCCCCTCATCAATTCTATGATTCACCTCATCTTTCATAGACCCATCCGCTGACACGTCCACTCCCAAATATCTGAATACATTCACCTCCTCCATACTCTCTCCCTCCAATCTGATATCCAATCTTTCATCACCTAATCTTTTTGTTATCCTCATAACCTTACTCTTTCCTGTATTCACCTTTAATTTTCTTCTTTTGCACACCCTACCAAATTCATCCACCAATCTCTGCAACTTCTCTTCAGAATCTCCCAAGAGCACAGTGTCATCAGCAAAGAGCAGCTGTGACAACTCCCACTTTGTGTGTGATTCTTTATCTTTTAACTCCACGCCTCTTGCCAAGACCCTCGCATTTACTTCTCTTGCAACCCCATCTATAAATATATTAAACAACCACGGTGACATCACACATCCTTGTCTAAGGCCTACTTTTACTGGGAAATAATTTCCCTCTTTCCTACATACTCTAACTTGAGTCTCACTATCCTCGTAAAAACTCTTCACTGCTTTCAGTAACCTACATCCTACACCATACACCTGCAACATCTGCCTTTCCCAAATCCATAAATGCCACAAAGACCTCTTTAGCCTTATCTAAATACTGTTCACTTATATGTTTCACTGTAAACACCTGGTCCACACACCCCCTACCTTTCCTGAAGCCTCCTTGTTCTTCTGCTATCCTATTCTCCGTCTTACTCTTAATTCTTTCAATAATAACTCTATCATACACTTTACCAGGTATACTCAACAGACTTATCCCCCTATAATTTTTGCACTCTCTTTTATCCCCTTTGTCTTTATACAAAGGAACTATGCATACTCTCTGGCAATCCCTAGGTACCTTACCCTCTTCCATACATTTATTAAATAATTGCACCAACCACTCCAAAACTATATCCCCACCTGCTTTTAACATTTCTATATTTATCCCATCATTCCCGGCTGCCTTACCCCCTTTCATTTTACCTACTGCCTCACGAACTTCCCCCACACTCACAACTGGCTCTTCCTCACTCCTACAAGATGTTATTCCTCCTTGCCCTATACACGAAATCACAGCTTCCCTATCTTCATCAACATTTAACAATTCCTCAAAATATTCCCTCCATCTTCCGATAAAAAAGCCTTGGTCAAATTGGACTTTGCCAATGCTTTCAACTCAGTCAGAAGGGATGCTGCTCTCCAAGCAGTTTATAGAAACGTCTCTTCCCTTTATCCCTTCATAGAATCGTGTTATAGTGTGACTTCCAAACTATTGTTTGGGGACCATGAAATTGACTCATGTGAGGGCGTGCAACAGGGACACCCTCTCGCCCCCTTTCTATTTTGTTTGGTCATCAAGGAAGTCACAGAAGCACTCTCCAGCGAGCTCAATATCTGGTTCCTGGACGACGGTACCCTAGCTGGCACAACAGAATCTCTCCTAGGGGACATCAGTAAAATTAAAGACATGGGAGAAAGC
>NC_091324.1:18597531-18637531 GCF_038502225.1 Cherax quadricarinatus | reverse complement strand
TTCATAGGACAATCCCCGTAGCTCTGGGACTAGTCTTGTTGCAAACCTTTGCACTTTCTCTAATTTCTTGACGTGCTTGACTAGGTGTGGATTCCAAACTGGTGCTGCATACTCCAGTATGGGCCTGACGTAGATGGTGTACAGAGTCTTAAACGAATCCTTACTGAGGTATCGGAACGCTATCCGTAGGTTTGCCAGGCGCCCGTATGCTGCAGCAGTTATCTGATTGATGTGCGCCTCAGGAGATATGCTCGGTGTTATACTCACCCCCAGATCTTTTTCCTTTAGTGAGGTTTGCAGTCTTTGGCCATCTAAACTATATTGTGTCTGCGGTCTTCTTTGCCCTTCCCCAATCTTCATGACTTTGCATTTGGCAGGGTTAAATTCAAGGAGCCAGTTGCTGGACCAGGCTTGTAGCCTGTCCAGATCTCTTTGTAGTCCTGCCTGATCCTCGTCCGATTCGATTCTTCTCATTAACTTCACATCGTCTGCAAACAAGGACACTTCTGAGTCTATCCCTTCCGTTATGTCGTTCACGTATACCAAGAACAGCACAGGTCCTAGGACTGACCCCTATGGAACCCCGCTTGTCACAGGCGCCCACTCTGACACCTCGTCGCGTACCATGACTCGTTGTTTCCTCCCTGTCAGATATTCTCTGATCCATTGCAGTGCCTTTCCTGTTATGTGTGCCTGGTCCTCTAGCTTTTGCAGTAACCTCTTGTGAGGAACTGTGTCGAAAGCCTTCTTGCAGTCCAAAAATACGCAGTCGATCCACCCCTCTCTCTCTTGTCTTACTTCTGTCACCTTGTCATAAAACTCTAGTAGGTTTGTGACACAGGATTTTCCTTCCCTGAAACCGTGCTGGTTGTCAATTATACACTTGTTTCTTTCCAGGTGCCCCACCACTCTCCTCCTGATGATCTTCTCCATGACCTTGCATACTATACACGTTAGAGATACAGGTCTGTAGTTTAGTGCCTCATGTCTGTCTCCCTTTTTAAAAATTGGGACTACATTTGCCATTTTCCATACCTCAGGGAGTTGCCCAGTTTCAAATGATGTGTTGAAGATCTTTGTTAATGGCTCACACAATATCTCTGCTCCCTCTTTAAGGACCCATGGAGAGATGTTGTCTGGTCCCACCGCCTTTGAGGTGTCAAGTTCGCATAGCAGCTTCTTCACCTCCTCCTTGGTTATATGTACCTCATCCAGCACTTGCTGGTGTGCCCCCCTGTTCTGATTTCTTGGAGTCCTACTGGTTTCCACTGTAAATACCTCTTTAAATCTTGTGTTGAGCTCCTGACATACCTCTCGGTCGTTTCTTGTGAATTCCCCATCACCCTTCCTCAGTCTGATTACCTGGTCCTTGACTGTTGTTTTCCTCCTGATGTGGCTGTACAACAGCTTCGGGTCAGTCTTTACTTTTGATGCTATGTCATTTTCATATTGTCTCTGAGCCTCCCTTCTTATCTGTGCATATTCGTTTCTGGCTCTTCGGCTGATTTCTTTATTTTCCTGAGTTCTCTGTCTTCTGTACCTTTTCCATTCTCTAGTACACCTAGTTTTTGCCTCCCTACACCTTTGGGTGAACCAAGGACTCGTTCTGTTCTTCCCATTATTTCTGTTTCCCTTGGGAACAAACCTCTCCTCTGCCTCCTTGCATTTTGTTGCTACATAGTCCATCATTTCTTGTACTGGTTTTCCTGTCAGTTCCCTCTCCCACTGAATGTCTTGAAGGAAGTTCCTCATGCCTGAGTAGTTCCCCCTTTTGTAGTTTGGTTTTTCCCAGCCTATTCCTGCTACTCTCTCCACTTGGAGCTCAACTATGTAGTCGAAGCACAGAACCACATGATCACTAGCTCCCAGGGGCCTTTCATACATGATACCCTCGATGTCCGAACTACTCATGGTGAATACAAGGTCCAACCTTGCTGGTTCATCCTCTCCTCTCTCTCTGGTAGTGTCTCTAACATGTTGATGCATGAGGTTCTCCAGTACCACATCCATCATCTTGGCTCTCCATGTTTCGGGACCCCCATGGGGCTCCAGGTTTTCCCAGTCAATCTCCTTGTGATTGAAATCACCCATAACTAGTAACTTTGCTCCCCCCATGTGTGCTCTCCTGGCCACCTCGGCTAGTGTGTTGATCATTGCTCTGTTGCTCTCATCGTATTCTTCTCTTGGCCTCCTGCAGTTCTGTGGTGGGTTGTACATTACTGCAATTATCACCTTATGTCCCTCAGACTGGATTGTTCCTACTAAGTAGTCCCTTTCGCCCATGCCATCCATTCCTTCCATTTTCTCAAAACCCCACTGGTTTTTAATGAGCAGTGCAACTCCTCCTCCCCCTCTCCTCCCTCTGTCTTTCCTGAAGATTTGATATCCGGATGGAAAGATTGAATCTGTTATTATTCTGGTGAGTTTTGTTTCTGTGAGTGCTATTATGTCTGGGGATGTCTCTTTGATTCTTTCGTGCCACTCCTCATACTTGTTTGTTATTCCATCTGCATTTGTATACCACACCTTCAACTTCTTTTCTAAGACTGTGGTCTGGGAAGTATATTGGGGTTGGGGAAGTGGGAGACCTGGTAAGGAACTATGGGTTGTTGCTGTGGGGGTGAAGTTTGTAATGTAGTGGGTGGGGGCATTGGATGTGGCATGGGTGTTTTGATTTAGAGTGTTTGGTTGCACTGGGGTTGACCTGGTTGGGAGGCTTCTATAGAAAGTTGTGAGGGAGGCTGTATTAGATCTTCTTCCTGGGTCTGGGATCTCCTGTCTGTCTTCTCCATCCCCTCTCTTTCCTCCTTTCGCCTTTGTACCATCTCTCTCAGTTTCTTCCTTTCTTCTTGTGTTCTGTCGCGGTCGAGATACACCCTCCTGTATGCCGTCATGTCCCTTAATCGTGCTTTCTCCTGCAGTATCCTGGTCCGAGTCGCTTCTGCCTTGAAGGTCACTCTCACTGGCCGGGTTCTTTTTTTTACAAACCCCCCTATTCTCCGAAAATTTTCCAGCTGGGTCATATCGTCTTCTCCTATTGCTTTCATGATGCTTTCAATTGCTTTTTTTTTTCCCTTGTTTTCTTGCTTCATATGTTTCCCCTTCGACTTCCTGGAGCCCATACACAAAGACTGACCTCACCCTTTCATTCTCCCACTGCATATCCCTGTGTATCCCCTCATTTAATTTGGTTTCCTCCACTGCAGCTTTCCTTTCATCAGTTTCACTGGCTAATGTACTTGGGCTCAGTGGCCTGTCATTTTCCCTTCTCGGCTTTCCTTGGGCTCTGTTGTTGTCTGTTAGGGCCTCCACATAAAGCTTAGCTCTTTCATTTGCTACAGTCTCCTCTGATAGAGCATCTCCATGCAGTTGTGCCCCTTCTTTCCCTACAGTCCCCTTATTTGTGGCTGAGGTAGCAGTCTCTGTTGTCAATCCCAAAATGTTCTTTAGTTCTTTAGGCTGTTTCAGATTTTTCAGTTCCTCTTCTAAACTCTGTATCCTAGCTTCTGCTGCTTTGACATGCACCTCCCACTTCCTGCTTTCCATATCTATCCTCTCTTCCATTCTCATGCTAAGTTCTTCTAGTTTCTTTTCCCATTCATGATCCCTTTTTATGAGCTCTGCTGCCCAATCTTCCTTTGCATTTTCCTCCTCCTGTCCCTTGGTTTTTCTTGTTGCTCTCTGGCAACCCATTTTTGTTTTATCCTGATTGCCTCAGAGTGTATGTGCATGTGTGTGTGTGTGCATATGTGTGTATGTGTGTGTGTATGTGCATGTGTGTGTGTGTGTGTGTGTGTGTGTGTGTGTGTGTGTGTGTGTGTGTGTGTGTGTGTGTGTGTGTGTGTGTGTGTGTGTATATGTGTGTGTGTGTGTGTGTGTGTGTGTGTTTGTGTGTGTGTGTGTGTACATGTATGTGTGTGTGTGTAATAAAAATTCCCAAGGAACATTACAAACTGAATATCTAAACAAGAAATAGTTGGCAAAAATTTTTACAAGACAGTTGAGGATTATTCACGAGTCGACTTAAGAATAAAGATGAAAGGATCAACACTTCACTTTGTGTGATCCTTCAGCTTTTTGTTCACGACTTTCGTTGTTCAACTGAACAAAAATGAAGCTTAGTGAAAGATATAACTAGTAAATTAATTTCGAAATTGCTTTTAAATGTTAAATGTATATCTAGAGCTTAAGTCATGCAGGAAAGAGAGAGAGAGAGAGAGAGATAGTGAGAGAGAGAGTGTGTGTACTAACCTATTTGCACTCACCTATTTGTGGTTGCAGAGATCGAATCATAGCTCCTGGCCCCGCCTCTTCACTGATTGCTACTAGGTTCTCTCTCTCCCTGCTCCATGAGAATTATCAAACCTCGTCTTAAAACTATGTATAATTCCTGCTTCCACTTCACTGTGTGTGTGTGTGTGTGTGTGTGTGTGTGTGTGTGTGTGTGTGTGTGTGTGTGTGTGTGTGTGTGTGTGTGTGTGTGTGTGTGTGTGGATGTGTGCTTTCCCTTCTGGAGTTTCTAAGATTTTAAGCTTCATATTCTTGGTCCCGTCACTTGACTGCCTGTTAATGACCTTAATATGAATTTAAGATTCCATGTTTTATATCCTGAATTACTTCAGCTTCAAGTAAGCTGCTCTCTAGTTTAGTTTAACACTGTGTTACTTTTCTACTCCTCTTCCGATTTCCGTGAGCAATTTATCAGTGCCTTTCTTTTCTCTTTTTCTGAGTATAATGTAGGTTGTGATCATGTCCCTCTCACTTTCATCACTCTTTTAGTGTCTAGTTGCCGGATAGTCCTCTTGTAACCTTTTGTCTTCTACAGTATGTATTAACTTGATTATCCTTACATCACCTATAAACAGGGATACAGAAGACTATTTGTTAGACATATCATATCTGTATATAAGGAAGAGTACGAGTCCAAGATCAAATGCTTGAGGTACACCACTTGTTGCCTTGATCATCCTGATACCACCTCTCTCTCTCTCTTTCTCTCTCTCTCTCTCTCTCTCTCTCTCTCTCTCTCTCTCTCTCTCTCTCTCTCTCTCTCTCTCTCTCTCTCTCTTATTCTTTCTCCCCTTTTCCTTAGCAAGCTATTATTGTGACAACGTTTTAAATAGAGCTTAATCAAATCTTAATCAAATTATCGAATCTTTACTGAATTCGTATTGAATCCTTATGAAATCTATAACAAATCCTTATCAAATTCTTATCAACTTTTCATATGAAATCTTCATGATATCGTTATCAAAAGCTTGCTCTGCACCTACCTTACCTTCATTACTCCAAGCATTAGGTTCTAGCACACAATCCATGATTCACCTAAGTCGTTTATTTGATTCTAATAGAGTGGCAAATGCCTTTTTTACAGTCCGGGAACATGCAGTCCACTCCTCCCTCCCTTCTTACCAGCATCATCTCTGTTACCCTTGTGATAGAACTTCCGGGAGAGGACTTCCCTTCTTTAAACCCGTGCTAAGCGTCGCTAGTGGCGTGTTGCAGCTGCTGGTGCGTGCAGGAGTACATTGATTATGTAACAAACTATGCGCTATGTTAGTACGCATTATGCTTGTCTTGTGAGAGAGAAATGGAAAGATGGAGTGGCCAGAGGGAGAGGAAGAGAGAAAATGAGGGAGGGAGAGAGAATGAGGGAGGGAGGGAGGGAGGTATGAATGATTGCTGGAGAGAGAGGGTAAAAGGAAGTGAAGGGGAGAGAGAGTGACCTACAGCTAGATGAACGGGAAGGGGAGAAGGGAAAGACAAGGAGAGAGAGAGAGAGAGAGAGAGAGAGAGAGAGAGAGAGAGAGAGAGAGAGAGAGAGAGAGAGAGAGAGAGAGAGAGAGAGAGAGAGAGCTACAGGAGGAAGGTTCAGAAGTCCTACCTCAAGGACTCCTGTCCCAAGATCAAGACTGCCCTCTTGGGCTGTGTTGTAAAGTTGCAGCTAAGATAATCCATCACAGGGAAGCACTTCATGAACTCCTCAAATCATTAGATAACCTTCAAGCTATTGTAGAAGGCCAGTGCAAGCCTGCATCAAGTGACGTAAGCTGCTCAGCTGATGGTGACACTATTGACAAAGACTGGAAGTCCCACACTGACCTTAACTCAGGGGTAAATAACTGGTGGAATTCTGTCATCGCTAAGGTCCCACAGACTAACAGAGTTCAAAACACTACCTTTGGGAATTATAACACAATTCCTCTGACCACCACAGAGGGAACAAATCCTCTTTCCAGCAACGAAGGAAGCCTTGGATCTGTTAATTCTCCTACACCTGACATCTCTGCTTCAGCCACTGCCTTTCCACTTGACAGTGCACATACCATCTCTGATCCTACACCTGTCAGCACACCTGCCGACACTATTCCAGAATCTGGCAGCAGTGCTTCACCAGCAAGTTCTGAGTCAGGAGTTTCTCCACCAGAGATTGGTGCAGTTAATAATCAGGGAACTGTCACTTCACCTGATCACCTACTGCGCCAAAGTACGAACAGCAGGGACACATCTGTCAGAACTGGTAGAGGACGGGGCAGAGGACGTGGAAGAGGACGTGGAGGAGGAAGACATCTACAGTCGTCTCACCCTCCACTAACACAGTTCCAACGGCAGAACCTGAGGACAAATCTGCAAAACACAGGAGATGCAACAAATCATAGTCCACCTTCCCAGGCACCTAGACTGTGCTCTCGCTATCACCGGAAGGGGCACACTGCCAACAACTGCCTGCGAGATACCAGGTACAATTACTGCTACAAGAAAGGACATCAGGAGGACCAGTGTAGGAAGAAAAAGGAACTTGACAGACAGAACCACCTGTTTAGAGACCTGTTCTCAGAACAAACCAGCAAGATCTCTGAATTGGTGAACACTCACACGTCACTCATCTACTCCTATCCCAGCCCAGCAGGTGGTATTGTGCCTTATACAAGACCACAGATCTACATCCATGCAGCTGCCTCAGTACCCTACCTCTCTCAAGGGCAGGCACCTTACATGCCCTACACACCCACCACCTCAAGCTGACCACATCATCATGAGGAGTCAGTCTATCAGCATCCTGTCGGCCAACATTAGAGGTTTCATTACTAATGTTGGAGAGCTCACACATAGTTTTGTGAACACTCGACGTCCCGACATGATAGCTGTTGTTGAAACATTTTTGGATGACAGGACTCCAGAAAATTTGCAAGAATTGTTGGCTACACCTCATGGATAAGAAGAGACAGGAAAGGGCAACGAGAAGGTGTTGCTGTGTGCTTCTCTAAAAGTGTTCATGCCCAGCACATTGATGTTGCCACCCCTACACATCTTGAAATGATGTTCTTCAAGCTCTGAATAAACACTAGTACCTCTGTACTAGCATGTGCAATGTACAGACCTCAGTGGCAACATGCAGACCCCATCAACTTCCTAATGGAAAATATTGACTCCCTTCTGCTACAACACAACTGTCAACATATCATAATTGTTGGTGACCTCAACCAGCACCTTATACAGAGGGACTTTGATGACCTTCTTGCAATGTTTGACATGAGAAACTTTGTTGATTTCCCTACTCACATCTCTGGCTCCTCCCTTGACCCAGTAGTGAGTGATCTGGCAGAAGGCATAGTCACCTGTCAACCCCTCGGCTATGTTAGATCGTCTGACCACAAGGCTGTTTTTACGACACTTAAGATCCCAACAGAACGAGGTGAGGAGTCCACACGCACAACCTGGCTATGGAAAAGAGGTAATTGGCCAGCCCTTCGCTCTGATCTCGCCACCACCGATTGGAATGCTCTTCTACAAGGGGATGTTGACAACCACTGGACACATCCTTAATCTACAACAAGAACACATTCCTCACCGGAAATATGTGACGAAGCCTACAGATCAGCCTTGGTTTGGCTTTCGTTGTAGAGAGGCTGTTACTGCTAAGTACAAAGCATGGCGAAGGTATAAGAGACATCCTACCACCTATAACAGGAACTTGCACAGGCAAGCCTGTAGGCATATGGGTGACGTTCAAAAGTGGGCCATTGCTAAATGGGAGGTGGACACTAAAAGAAAGCCAGCATCAGGTAGGGTAGGTTCCAAAACCTGGTGGTTCCTGGTCAAGGACAGACAAGGTTATCTGCCTGATGAACTCATTCCACCTCTAAATCGACAGGATGGGACCACCTCTTCTAGTAGTCAAGAACACTTTGCTACCAAAATGCAAGTTCCTGATCCAGCAAGGGACCCTCCTTGGCTAGCTGCAAGAACTGTGTCAAAACTGTCAGTGGTGACAATAAGGCAGGAGGAGGTGCATTTCCTTGTTAAATCGCTTGACCAAGAAAAGGCTGTGGGCCCAGACAAGTTGAGCCCAAGATTGCTGAGATGTGCAGACCAGCTAGTAGGACCTCTAACTCGCATCTTTCAGTACTGCCTAGTACAGTGTAAATGGCCCTCTCTATGAAAAGAGGCAAATGTAGTCCCTGTTCACAAAAAAAAGAGCAGAGCAGAAATCAGCAACTACAGACCAGTGTCACTCCTGTCAATCACTGGTAAGATTCTTGAGACAATAATCTCAAGACAAATGACAGAGATTTTTGACTATCACTCACTACTTTGTGATCGTCAATATGGCTTCAGGAAAAGTTACTCTGCTGCTGATCTGTTGTTAAACCTCTCCACTAAGTGGCACCAGTCACTGGATGAATCCAAAGTCAGCTGTGTGGTAGCACTGGACATTGCTGGCGCTTTCGACCGGGTGTGGCACCAGGGCCTCTTAGCAAAAAATTCAAGCACTGGGAATTGCAGGCTCTACGCTATGTCTCCTCAGTGATTACCTTAATGGTAGATCTCTAAGGGTAGTTCTCAATGGAACAGGATCAGCAAGACATCCTATTGGGGCAAGTGTTCCACAAGGAAGCGTGCTAGGACTATTGTTATGGAATGTCTACTTCAACGACCTTTTTCATCTCATCCCAGAATCACATGCATATGCAGACGACTGTACACTGACATTCACTTATCCAAGAGAAGAAATGCCAGCTGCTCTAAGCTACATCAATCACCAGTTGAGAGCTATATCAGCAGTAATAAGGATGAATGGGAGGGTGTTGGCACCTGGAGAAGAAGTTGATATCCTTGGGGTGAAATTTGACTCCAAACTAACCATAAAGAACCATGTTGTAAATCTTGCAAACAAGGCAGCCAGGAAGCTTACAGCACTTCGCCGTATCTCGCATCTACTTGACAGTAGGGGTTGCAAGATTCTGTACGAGGCAAAAGTAAGCTCACACCTTGAGTATGCTCCACTTTCTTGGTTTGCCTGCCCCCCCCCCTCTCTCATCTGCGACTGCTTGACATTATTATTATTATTATAATCAAGGGGGAAGCGCTAAACCCGGAGGATTATACAGCGCCTGGGGGGGGGCGATGTGGAAGGCATTCAGACTTAATTCGGGGAACTGGAGCACAGATCCAATTCCCTACATCAAGAGCCCCTCACCAACATCAAGGAACCTTCCTTGAGGGGACTGCTTGACAGAGTAGAGAACAGAGCAAGACGTCTCATCTCTCGCCTGGACCCATCCTGGATAGATCTGTCATTTCAGCAGAGCCTTCAACATAGGAGGGATGTGGGTGGCCTTACTGTTATGTACAAGGCCAATATTGTCAAAATACCACACTTGGATCCACTTCGAGGACAGCGTGAAACAAGCTTTTATGTCACAAGACCGGCAGAAAGCAGCAACTTTACTCTGGCTGTACCCTTCTCCAGAACATCACTCCATCTGAGATCATATATACCCAGGATGACTCGAGTATGGAACACATTCGTACAGCATAATGATGTCAACGAGATAATGTCAGTTGATCAAATGAAAATGCTGGCCCACAGATGGCTCCAACTTCATCCTGTTCCCAACTTGTATGTCTCATAACAATAAAAATGCTTTCAAATGAGCTGATGTAGGTAACAGCTCTTGGCTTGCCAATAAAGTTAGGAATCCTTAATCTGTAAATAGCTTGTCAATAAAGCTAGGGATCCTTAACCTTGTCAAACCCTGTGGAGAGAGAGAGAGAGAGAGAGAGAGAGAGAGAGAGAGAGAGAGAGAGAGAGAGAGAGAGAGAGAGAGAGAGAGAGAGAGAGAGAGATATTTACCTCATTTTATTACCTTAATTTCCTTAAGATGTTCCCAACGTCCATTTTCTGACGCTTCAAGTATACATACAAATATTATTTTCTTTATTTTCCGCTGCATTACATTAGGTTGGGTTCAACTAGTTTACATGAACCTATACAAACACGTATTTGAGCGCAAATAAGCAAATTAGGACAAAACGGTCACCATACGTCTGGCAAGAAGGTGTCTGAAGGTAACCAGGAAGCGTTTAAATCTGCACGAGAATCACTCATGATGCGAGAATGAGCTGTCGCGTGGTGGGGAGGGAGGGAGGAGGTGGGGGAGAGAGGTAGGAAGTGGAGGGAGAGAAGGAGGGGGAGGTAGGAAGTGGAGGGAAGGATGGAGGGGGAGGTATGGCGTGGAGGAAGCTGTCGGTGCTGGGGTAGGGGAGGGAGGGGGCAGCACAGAGGGAGGTGCAAGTGCTGGGGACAGCAGTGAGAGAGGTGCAAGTGTTGGGGAAGGGGAGGGAGGAGCAATAGTGAGGGAGGTGCAAGTGCTAGGGGAGGAGGAAGAGAAAGAGTAGGTAAAGAAGTGAGGTGCAAGTGCTGGGAGTTGAGGGGTGCAACTATGAGGGAGGTACAAGTGTTGGAGAGGCAGGAGAGGTGCAGCAGTGAGGGAGGTTCAAGTATTGGGGAGAGGGAGAAGTTCCAGAGGATGGGTAAGGAATGCAACTGAAAGTTCTTAAAATAAAGTTAGAAAGTGTAATAACGCCTCCTTAAGTTAGAAAGTGTACTAACATCTCCCTAAATTAGAAAGTGTACTAACATCTAACTTAAGTTAGAAAGTGTACTAACATCTTGTGGATGAGTGGAACAAACTCCCTAATACAGTTATAGAGGCTAAAACGTTGTGTAGTTTTAAAAATAGGTTAGATAAATATGAGTGGGTGTGGGTGGGTGTGAGTTAGACCTGGCTAGCTTGTGCTACTAGGTTAGATGCCGTGCTCCGTCCATAAGTGGAACTGACCTGACTAGGGGAGTCATTGGGTTAAACCGGAGGGTGACATGGACCTGCTTCGTATGGGTTAGTAGGCCTGCTGCAGTGTTCCTTCTTACATATGTTCTTATCTCCTTAAGTTAGAAAGCGTGCTAACATCTCCTTTAGTTAGAAAGTGTGCTAACATTTTAAACTAGAACGTGTGCTAGCATCTCACTTAAGGTTCAACTGGTGTGCTAACTTCTTTAAGGGAGGTGTACTAACATGTCCCTTTTAAGGGAGGTGTGCTAACATCTTTTATAGGGAGAAGGTGTCTTTTTACGCTGAACTGTGGTCTTTTAAGTAGCTATGTGGCCCAACATGCAGATATGTGGTCCTGTATTGTCTACTTATGTAGTCTATCGTACATTTGAGTTGTGTACTAAATAGCTATGTATTCTATCATACAGAGCGGAGATCTATACTGTAGATATTCGGGCTATTATGAAACTGAATAGCTCCTAGTATGTTACCGAATAGTCTATTAAATGGATGGGTTCTCTATCTTGGAAGGTCCTGGAGGGATTAGTATCAAACCTGCACACGAAAATCACTCAACATGAAAGAAAAGGCTCGGCAGGAGATGCAATATTTCCCCGATGAAAAGCAGGGGCGCCACGAGTACACTGAGAGACAACACAATAAGTGTCCGGGGCCCAAGACTGTTCAACTGCCTCCCAGCATACATAAGGGGGATTACCAATGGACCCCTGGCTGTCTTCAAGAAGGCACTGGACAGGCACCTAAAGTCAGTACCTGACCATCCGGGCTGTGGTTCGTACGTCAGCTTGCCTGCGGCCAGCAGAAATAGCCTGGTTGATAAAACTCTGATCCACCATGAGGCCTGGTCTCAGACCGAGCCGCGGGGGCGTTGGCCCCCGAAACCCTCTCCAGGTAAACTCCAGGTCGTGTGACGGTTTTTGTAGCTGAGCAGTCTATTATGTGGCCGGACAGTTGAGTATGTGGTTGGGCTGTCTAATATGTGGCTACACAGTTTGTTATGTGGCTGGACAGTTTATTATGTTGTTGGACTGTCGGTTATGTGGCCGGACAGTTTATGTGGTTGGGCTATCTATTACGTGGCTGGCCAGTTGAGTACGTGGTTGGGCTGTATATTACATGGCTAGAGAGTCTAGTATGTGGCTGATCAGTCTGTTATGTGGCCGGACAGTTTATTAAGTGGCTGGGCTGCCTGTTATGTGACTGGCTGGGTATTCTATTTTGTAGCTTCATTCCAACACGAGACATTGAACCTTCTAATCTTGCACAGTATGTGGCACTGGTTGGCACAGAATGTGGCACTGGTTGGCACAGTATGTGGCACTGGTTGGTACACACTCTCTCTCTCTCTCTCTCACACACACACACACCTCTCTCTCTCTCTCATACACACACAACTCTCTCTCTCTCTCTCTCTCTCTCTCTCTCTCTCTCTCTCTCTCTCTCTCACACACACACACACACACACACACACACACACACACACACGCCCCTCCACCAGAAGTTAAGTGACTCACATCCGGGACATGCTATGAATGGGAACACACACGTGAGTGACACCTGGACCCCTCATCCAGCACGCAGGTGCTCAGTCAAGTACTCAGCACCTAGGAACTCACCCAGGTGCTCACCCAAGTACTCAACACCTAGGAACTCACCCAGGTGCTCACCCAGCATCCAGACACTTATTTCTATCCCTCCTTTTCCTTCATGTTTTTCTATCCATTTTTTGGGACTAGAATACGTATTAAGAAAATTTCACTTTGTCCACTGAAATTAAGATATTTTCGGTCTTAATCAGTAAATTTAATGTAAAAATACTGAATCATAGAAACTTTAATAAATTTTCATATTCATCATGGGCAATATCTCTTTTTTTTGTAATTTCTTTGGTCTTTTGTTGGTAAAATTATGTGTGTAGGAGCCTCAATTATCCTAAGTAACACAGTTGTTATCTAGTATGTTCTCTTGTCTTCTATTTCTCTTTAACATTACTTTTTTAGTTATTTTACTCAAAAAAATGTGTAATTTCGTTCTCTATAATCTTGTGTGTACTCACAAAGTTGTACTCAGCGAGTCGTGTTTACGAAGATCGAGACCCAGCTCCTAGCCACGCTCCCCGGTTACTTCGATGGGCATCAGTGATCTCGAGCCTCTTGGCCCTTATCGTATCTACTGTCTAACGTTGAGTTTGCCTCAGTCGCTGCCCCATCCAAGTCTTTGAATTTTTTTCAACCACCCTAAGGCTAAATAAATACTTCTTTGCATCCCTGTGTTCGCTTGATTCTGAGTCACTTCATCCAAACAATCTCTCCTAATCTATGCTATCAATTTCCCTTAAGATTTCAAATGTCTTTAAGTATGTCTCCCAATGCCATACTCTCCTCCGAAGTCATCAGGTTTAGCTCTTTCAACATCTCTTAATAGACTGATTGCAAACCTTTGCACCCTTGTGTTTATTTATATGATTTATCAAGTGTGGGTTCCAAGCTGGGACCATATACACGTAATGGTTGTCTTAGTATATGTCGTATATAAGGTTCTGAAAGCTTCTTTATTCCAGGTTATGATATGCTGTTCTGAGGTTTGCTAATTTTGCATTTGCCGCTGACATTATACGATTAATACACATTTCTGGCGATATACTGGGCGTTGTGTTCACCCCCAGCTCCTTTTCACTCTCTTGATATTTGTATTATGTGTCCGGTGCGTACGTGTGTGTGTGTGTGTGTGTGTGTGTGTGTGTGTGTGTGTGTGTGTGTGTGTTGTGTACTCACCTATTTGTACTCACCTATTTGTGGTTGCAGGGTCGAGTCCTAGCTCCTGGCCCCGCCTCTTCACCGGTTGTTACAGACCCTCTCTCTCCCCGCTCCATGAGCTTTATCAAACCTCGTCTTAAAACTGTGTATGGTTCCTGCCTCCACTACGTCATTTTCTAGGCTATTCCACTGCCTTACAACTCTATGACTGAAGAAATACTTCCTACTATCTCTCTGACTCATTTGTGTCTTCAACTTCCAATTGTGGCCTCTTGTTTCTGTGACCCCTCCCTGGAACATCCTGTCCTTGTCCACCTTGTCTATTCCACGCAGTATTTATATGTCGTTATCATGTCTCCCCTGACCCTCCTGTCCTCCAGTGTCGTCAGGCCGATTTCCCTTAATCTTTCTTCATAGGACATTCCCCTTAGCTCTGGAACTAACCTTGTTGCAAACCTTTGTACTTTCTCTAGTTTCTTGACGTGCTTTATCAAGTGCGGGTTCCAAACAGGTGCTGCATACTCCAGTATGGGCCTGACATACACGGTGTACAGTGTCTTGAATGATTCCTTACTAAGGTGTCGGAATGCTGTTCTCAGGTTTGCCAGGCGCCCATATGCTGCAGCAGTTATCTGATTGATGTGTGCTTCCGGAGACATGCTCGGTGTTATACTCACCCCAAGATCTTTCTCCTTGAGTGAGGTTTGCAGTCTTTGGCCACCTAGCCTATACTCTGTCTGTGGTCTTCTGTGCCCTTCCCCTATCTTCATGACTTTGCATTTGGCAGGATTAAATTCGAGAAGCCATTTGCTGGACCAGGTGTCCAGTCTGTCCAGGTCTCTTTGAAGTCCTGCCTGTTCCTCATGTGTGTGTGTGTGTGTGTGTGTACTCACCTAATTGTACTCACCTAATTGTGGTTGCAGGGGTCGAGACTCAGCTCCTGGCCCCGCCTCTTCACTGATCGCTACTGGATCCTCTCTCTCTCTGCTTCCTGAGCTTTGTCATACCTCTTCTTAAAACTATGTATGGTTCCTGCCTCCACTACTTCACTTGCTAGGCTATTCCACTTGCTTACAACTCTATGACTGAAGAAATACTTCCTAACGTCCCTGTGACTCGTCTGAGTCTTCAGCTTCCAGTTGTGACCCCTTGTCCCTGTGTCCCCTCTCTGGAACATCCTATCTCTGTCCACCTTGTCTATTCCCCGCAGTATCTTGTATGTCGTTATCATGTCTCCCCTGACCCTTCTGTCCTCCAGTGTCGTCAGTCCGATTTCCCTTAACCTTTCCTCGTACGACATTCCCTTGAGCTCTGGGACTAGCCTTGTTGCAAACCTTTGTACTTTCTCTAACTTCTTGACGTGCTTGACCAGGTGTGGGTTCCAGACTGGTGCTGCATACTCCAGTATGGGTCTAACATACACATTGTACAGTGTCTTGAACGATTCCTTATTAAGGTATCGGAACGCTATTCTCAGGTTTGCCAGGCGCCCGTATGCTGCAGCGGTTATTTGGTTGATGTGTGCCTCCGGTGATGTGCTCGGTGTTATGGTCACCCCAAGGTCTTTCTCCCTGAGTGAGGTCTGTAGTCTTTGTCCACCTAGCCTATATTCTGTCTGCGGTCTTCTTTGCCCCTCCCCAATCTTCATGACTTTGCATTTGGCTGGATTGAATTCGAGGAGCCAGTTACTGGACCACATGTCCAGCCTCTCCAGGTCTCTTTGCAGTCCTGCCTCATCCTCGTCCGATTTAATTCTTCTCATCAACTTCACGTCATCTGCGAACAGGGACACTTCAGAGTCTATTCCTTCCATCATGTCGTTCACATATATCAAAAATAGCACTGGTCCTAGAACTGACCCCTGTGGGACCCCGCTCGTAACAGGCGCCCACTGTGATACCTCTTCACGTACCATGACTCGTTGCTGCCTCCCTGTCAGGTATTCCCTTATCCATTGCAGTGCCCTTCCTTTTACGTGTGCCTGATCCTCCAGCTTCTGCACTAATCTCTTGTGGGGAACTGTGTCAAAGGCCTTCCTGCAGTCTAGGAAAATGCAATCTACCCAACCCTCTCTCTCGTGTCTTACTTCTGTTACCTTGTCATAAAACTCCAGGAGGTTTGTGATACAAGATTTGCCTTCCATGAACCCATGCTGGTTTTCATTTATAATCTTGTTCCTTTCCAGGTGTTCGACCACTCTCCTCCTGATAATCTTCTCCATGACTTTGCACACAATACATGTCAGAGACACAGGTCTGTAGTTTAGTGCCTCGTTTCTGTTTCCTTTCTTAAATATGGGGACTACATTAGCTGTCTTCCATTTCTCAGGTAGTTGCCCAGTTTCAAGGGATGTGTTGAAGATTGTGGTTAGAGGCACACACAGCATCTCTGCTCCTTCTCTAAGGACCCATGGGGAGATGTTGTCCGGTCCCATCGCCTTTGAGGTGTCAAGGTCACTTAAGAGCTTCTTCACCTCCTCCTCAGTTGTTCGTATGTCATCCAACACTTGTTGGTATATTCCCTCTTGATGTTCCCTTCTGTGCTGTCTTCCCACAGCCCTTCCTGTCTCTACTGTGTGTGTGTGTGTGTGTGTGTGTGTGTGTGTGTGTGTGTGTGTGTGTGTGTGTGTGTGTGTGTGTCAGTGTATGTGCGTACAAATATGCGCGCATCATTGTACTCACCTACTCATGAGTGCAGGGGTCGATTCAAAGCCTCTTACCCTACTGTTTAGCTTGCCGTTATGGATTTGCTTTCTCCTAGCACCGTGAGCCCTATCGTATCTATTCTTAAACCTATGTACGAAACTTGCCTCCACCACTTCCTCATCTAGCTCATTTCAATTCACGATCACAATGGAATGCTTCCTTGACATCTCTCTGACTCATTATTATCTGTCAGTCTGTGCTCACGTGTATACCCACCCACTGATATACACACACACCAGGAGCTATGACTCGACCCATGCAATAACACACACACACAGTAGTGGAGACAAGGACCATACATAGTTTTAAGATGAGGTTTGATAAAGCTCATGGAGTAGGAAAAGAGAGAACCTAGTAGCAATCAGTGAAGAGGTGGGGCCAGAAGCTATGACTCTACCCCTGCAACCACAAATAGGTGCGTACAAATAGGTGAGCACACACACACACACACACACACACACACACACAGGAGAAGAGTGGTGGAACACCTAGAAAGGAATAATCTCATCAACACCAGCCAACATGGTTTCAGGGACGGGAAATCCTGTGTCACAAACCTTCTGGAATTCTATGACATGGTGATAGCAGTAAGACAAGAGAGAGAGGGATGAGTGGATTGCATTTTCTTGGACTGCGGGAAGCGTTTGACACAGTTCCACACAAGAGATTAGTGCAAAAACTGGAGGACCAAGCAGGGATAACAGGGAAGGCACTACAATGGATCAGGGAATACTTGTCAGGAAGATAGCAGCAAGTCACGGTACGTGGCGAGGTGTCAGAGTGGGCACCTGTGACCAGCGGATTCCCACAGGGGTCAGTCCTAGGACCAGTGCTGTTTCTGGTATTTGTGAACGACATGACGGAAAGAATAGACTCCGAAGTGTCCCTGTTTGCAGATGACGTGAAGTTGATGAGAAGAATTCATTCGATCGAAGACCAGGCAGAACTACAAAGGGATCTGGACAGGCTGCAGACCTGGTCCAGCAATTGGCTCCTGGAGTTCAACCCCACCAAGTGCAAAGTCATGAAGATTGGGGAAGGGCAAAGAAGACCGCAGACGGAGTACAGTCTAGGGGACCAGAGACTACAAACCTCACTCAAGGAAAAAGATCTTGGGGCGAGTATAACACCAGGCACATCTCCTGAAGCGTACATCAACCAAATAACTGCTGCAACATATGGGCGCCTAGCAAACCTCAGAACAGCATTCCGACATCTTAATAAGGAATCGTTCAGGACCCTGTACACCGTGTACGTTAGGCCCATATTGAAGTATGCGGCACCAGTTTGGAACCCACACCTAGCCAAGCACGTAAAGAAACTAGAGAAAGTGCAAAGGTTTGCAACAAGACTAGTCCCAGAGCTAAGAGGTATGTCCTACTAGGAGAGGTTAAGGGAAATCAACCTGACGACACTGGAGGACAGGAGAGATGGGGACGACATGATAGCGACATACAAAATACTGAGAGGAATTGACAAGAGATGGGACACAGCAACAAGGGGACACAGTTGGAAGTTGAAGACACAGATGAATCACAGGGATGTTAGGAAATATTTTGCATTGGCTTAAGCCGGTAGGAGACTTGGACCTGCCTCGCATGGGCCAGTAGGCCTTCTGCAGTGTTCCTTCGTTCTTATGTTCTTATGTTCTTATGAATCACAGGGATGTTAGGAAATATTTCTTCAGCCACAGAGTAGTCAGGAAGTGGAATAGTTTGGGAAGCGATGTAGTGGAGGCAGGATCCATACATAGCTTTAAGCAGAGGTATGATAAAGCTCAAGGTTCAGGGAGAGTGACCTAGTAGCGACCAGTGAAGAGGCGAGGCCAGGAGTTTGGAATCGACCCCTGCAACCTCAACTAGATGAGTACAACTAGGTGAGTACACACACACACATACACACACACACTATGGGAGACTTTGCATACTAAGATTATGTAACAAGGGCACAAATACCACTTTGTAGGTAACAAAGTTTTTCAAGTCTATCAAATGCACAAGTCATCAAGTGTGAATATCACCTTTACACCAACAGATCAAAATATTTTAACCCCTAAAATAGCAATTAAATGCCTTGTTTATACACAGAGTTGACTTTAATCCATATTCTATGAATCAAAGTGTCTTTAACGAGTGGTGCACAGGTGAACCTGTTGGTTAACGAGTGGTGCACAGTGAACCTGATGGTTAACGAGTGGTGCACAGTGAACCTGATGGTTAACGAGTGGTGCACAGGTGAACCTGATGGTTAACGAGTGGTGCACAGTGAACCTGATGGTTAACGAGTGGTGCACAGGTAAACCTGATGGTTAACGAGTGGTGCACAGTTGAACCTGGCGATTTTGGCGGAGCATCGCCCCGGCGACGTCAAAGACCTGGGAGTGATCATGTCGCACAGTGATCAATCGCCTGATGACAGGATTAATGAGAACGAGTGATGACACTCTTCAGCACATCTAGGTGAAATATTGCTGCTGATGATTAACGAGTTCACGGCGCGCATGCACAGGGAGCGCTTGAGGTTCCTGACCTGGGAACGCAAGAGATACATTTATATACACCTGGAAAATCGAGATAGTACATCGCACCACTACGGCGACTTGGCAGACGATGCAACATCCCCCCAGGCAGGGGTGTCAGGCCATACAATCAGGGGCCCGAGCTGATGGCATACATAAGGAGACCATGGCAGTGCTGGCTACAAGCACCTTGCCTGATCAGTAGTGGTTTGCAACGTAGGCACCATGGTCACAGACCGGGCCGCGGGGGCGTTGACCCCCGAACTGATCAGGCGGAACGTAGGCCACTTGAGGAACTTGTACGTTGCCCGTAGTGTAGATCTTTCAACTTGACGTCTGTGATAACACGCTTATACACTAGAAGAAGTAGTGGTCCTCGCCAGTGGGTCATCCACTGACGATCTGTTAAGTCATCCACTGATAAAATTTATTAAACAAAATAGGTCAAGTACTCGTCAGACCTCATTAAGTTCTTCCCGGTTCTTGCTGAGTATATATATTTGTCTCAAACTGTAATCACATTAATATTATTACATAAAGACCAACAAGTACAATATTATCTATAGCTAAGGATCCTCATAGGTAAGTTACATTTTATTTATAACATTTAAGTTTGGTTAGGTAAGATTAAGTTAGGATATGTTAAGTTTGCTTAAACTAGGTTAGGTTTGATAGGTCATGTGCATTCATCAGCCTAAACCAACATCTTCTCAGACTTGTCGGACACTGCAGCATCATGGAATCTTGGTTCAGAGGACATCTACATGACCTTCTTCACGGCTGCTATAACTACTACTACAAATAACCCATCCCTTTGGGTATGACCTACTTCCACTCTGGAATCCCGCCTACCAGTGACTATCCCCTCGTCTGCTACCCGTCCCTACCTACCTGATGCCTATATAAGCGCCAGCCTTCTTGTCTGTGCTCCAAAATCTCTACAACTACGGTACTCTTCACACCAACTCCAAGGCTGAGGGACTGATTACCTCATCTTTTGTACATAATTCTACTGTCTTCAAGTTATGTTCTAGAATCTGTATTGATAAAGCCACTGGATGGCGAAATCTTTCTTTCTTTCAACACACCGGCCGTATCCCACCGAGGCAGGGTGGCCCAACAGGAAAAACGAAAGTTTCTCCTTTTACATTTAGTAATGTATACAGGAGAAGAGGTTACTAGTCCCTTGCTCCCGGCATTTTAGTCGCCTCTTACAACACGCATGGCTTACGGAGGAAGAATTCTATTCCACTTCCCCATGGAGATAAGAGGAAATAAACAAGAATAAGAACTAGAAAGAAAATAGAAGAAAACCCAGAGGGGTGTGTATATATATGCTTGTACATGTATGTGTAGTGTGACCTAAGTGTAAGTAGAAGTAGCAAGACGTACCTGAAACCTTGCATATTTATGAGACAGAAAAATGGACACCAGCAATCCTACCATCATGTAAAATAATTACAGGCTTTCGTTTTACACTCACTTGGCAGGACGGTAGTACCTCCCTGGGTGGTTGCTGTCTACCAACCTACTACCTATATGGATGGCGAAACGTCTACAATAAATATACCCAGATGTTACTCATGTGTCTTAACTTTCAACGTAACCTAACCTAGCTAAACACAATCTAACCTGCACGAGCTTAATGTAATCTATCTGAACCTAACCTAACCTTACTTAGTGTAATTAGGAATGAGCTGAATTATTTTGATATGTATTCCAGGGTACATATTGTCAGCAGGTTAGGAATTTAAATATTTGCAGAATTGCAAAGAATGTGGAAACTCTTAATTTAAGTTGTGCTGCTCCTTGAGCTCCTCGGGTGCAAGAAACAGCAGGCGTTCCCTCTCTGGATTGCCACACTGAGGCCCTGGATGAGAAAGTGGCAGCCCTCGGGTTACAAGTGACGCCTTGGTAGAAACAGCAGCGAGTTATATAAACTAAGACAGATCTGATACTCTCCTCATGACTAGTTCCTCGCTGCAGTTCTAGTTCACCCAGGACATTATCTCTCAGTACTCAGAATGGTCTCATTACTTTCCCAATGATTACTTTCATATTAGAAGCTACGGTTCATACTAGAATAAAATTTTTTTTTCCTGAGGTCGAAGAATCAAGTGGACAGAACCACACCATAAAACTTAGCACAGCAACTTAATCTAAAGTGAACTAACCTGTCAAGGAATGAGTTTAACTTTATTTAACTGTTTCTTCCTAAGGGAAGGGAAGAGCAAAGGGAAGCGCATTATTCAGCAAATCTATAATTTTGGTCACTTGACATTTAAAAATGATCATTTTAAATAATTATATTATTTTCAGAGGGAAGCGCCAAACCAGTAGGGGTTATACAACGCCTGGGGAGTAGGAGGCGATCAAGTATAACAGGACGAAAAAGAAAGGTAGGTCCAGCTCCTTCGATTAAGAAGCTGCGCCATTTCCATAGCCGGCGCTATGGAAATGGTTCTATAGTCTTGCAGTGACACTGAAGATTTTAAAGGCTGATCTCATTATATAGTCGACACGCTTGTGAAATGTTCAGCTTGTGAACATAAACGAGATTTAAGAGGCGCGTAAGTTCCCCCGTCTTCTAATAACATGCTTATTTTTCCACTATAATCTACATTGTCCATAATTACTATCGCATTCGCTTCGTCTGTTTCGTAAGGTGAAGTCCAGGAAGTGTGTGAAGTGTGTGTGTGTGTGTGTGTGTGTGTGTGTGTGTGTGTGTGTGTGTGTGTGTGTGTGTGTGTGTGTGTGTGTACTCATCTAATTGTAGTTGCAGGGGTCGAGACTCAGCTCCTGTGTGTGTGTACTCACCTAGTTGTACTCACCTAGTTGTGGTTGCACGGGTCGAGTCCAAGCTCCTGGCCCCGCCTCTTCACTGGTCGCTACTAGGTCACTCTCCCTGAGCCATGAGCTTTATCGTACCTCTGCTTAAAGCTATGTATGGATCCTGCCTCTACTACATCGCTCCCCAAACTATTCCACTTCCTGACTACTCTGTGGCTGAAGAAATACTTCCTAACATCCCTGTGATTCATCTGTGTCTTCTGTCTTCTGTGTCATCTATGTGTGTGTGTGTTTGTGTGTATGTGTACTAACCTAATTGTCACCTAAATGTACACACCTAATTGTGGCTGCAGGGGTCGAGACTCAGCTCCTGGCCCCGCCTCTTCACTGATCGCTACTAGGTCCTCTCTCTCTCTCTCTCTGTTTCCTGAGCTTTATCATACCTCGTCTTAAAGCTATGTATGGTTCCTGCTTCCACTACATCACTTGCCAGGCTATTCCACTTCTTGACGACTCTATGACTGAAGAAATGCTTCTTAACATCCCTTTGACTCGTCTGAGTCTTCAGCTTCCAATTGTGACCCCTTGTTTCTGTGTCCCCTCTCTGGAACATCCTGTCTCTGTCCACATTATCTATTCCACGCAGTAATTTGTATGTCGTAATCATGTTTTCCCTGACCCTCCTGTCCTCCAGTGTCGTCAGTCCGTTTTCCCTCAGCCTTTCTTCGTAGGACATTCCCCTGAGCTCTGGAACTAGCCTTGTTGCAAACTTTTGTACTTTCTCTAATTTTTTGACGTGCCTGACCAGGTGTGGGTTCCAAACTGGTGCTGCATACTCCAGTCTGGGCCTGACGTACACAATGTACAGTGTCTTGAACGATTCCTTACTATGGTATCGGAACGCTATATTCAGGTTTGCCAGGCGCCCATATGCTGCAGCAGTTATCAGGTTGATGTGTGCCTCCGGAGACGTGCTCGGTGTTATGGTCACACCAAGATCTTTCTCATTGAGTGAGGTTTGCAGTCTTTGTTCACCTAGCCTATACTCTGTCTTCGGTCTTCTTTGCCCCTCCCCAATCTTCATGACTTTGCATTTGGCGGGGTTGAATTGTAGAAGCCTGTTGCTGGACCAGGTGTCCAGCCTGTCCAGGTCTCTTTGTAGTCCTGCCTGATCCTCATCTGATTTAATTCTCCTCATTAACTTCACATCATCTGCGAACAGGGGTACTTCAGAGTCTATCCCTTCCATCATGTCATTCACATATATCAAAAATAGCACTGGTCCTACGACTGAGCCCTGTGGGCCCCCACTCGTCACAGGTGCCCACTGTGATACCTCATCAAGTTCCATAACTCGTTGCTGCCTCCCTGTCAGGTATTCTCTGACCCATTGCAGTGCCCTTCATGTTATATGCGCCTGTTCCTCCAGCTTCTGCACTAATCTCTTGTGAGGAACTGTGTCGAAGGCCTTCCTGCAGTCCAGGAAAATGCAATCAACCCACCCCTCTCTCTCGTGTCTTACTTCTGTTGCCTTGTGTGTGTGTGTGTGTGTGTGTGTGTGTGTGTGTGTGTGTGTGTGTGTGTGTGTGTGTGTGTGTGTGTACTAACCTAATTGTGGTTGCAGGGGTCGAGACTCAGCTCCTGGCCCAGCCTCTTCACTGTGTATGTGCGTATGTGTGTGTGTGTGTGTGTGTGTGTGTGTGTGTGTGTGTGTGTGTGTGTGTGTGTGTGTGTGTGTGTGTGTGTGTGTGTGTGTGTGTGTGTGTGTGTGTGTGTGTGTGTGTGTGTGTGCGCATGCGTGCTTTTGATTTAATCACGACTTAGCATATAATAGTGTATTCAAGTGGGGAAAATAAAGATGGAATTAGTTGTGTCTTTTGAAACACAAATCTTGGTAAGCTGCTACAGCCAAGAAGTATCAAAGACTCATATACGACAGAAATACAACATGAGTACAAGCAAGGTACTCTCAGATACAGATCTCTGAAGTCAGATTGATATTACTATTACAGGAGAGACATGTAGTAGAGATAAGCCTTGGCTTATACTCGTGTTACATCTATTTGTTACTCGCTAAATAACAAATCCCATTAAATTTCTATATAGAATTTCTACATCCTCGTGTGAGCTAACGAAGTATTACAACTCTAGCCTTCTCGAAAAGAATATTTATGTTATTATATTATGGATATCAAATGTTTTTGTAAGTACTGTAACATATATATATATATATATATATATATATATCTATATATATATATATATATATATATATATATATATATATATATATATATATATATATGTGTGTGTCTATATATATATAGTCGTAGACTATGCAACCTCACAACAGTTCAAGGAACAGCTACTGAAAATTGATTACTGTTTGGAAAACCTTCCAGCTCCATCCCCAAACATCTTACTGCTTGGTGATTTCAACCTAAGGCATACAAAATGGAAGAATGTAGCAAATAATGTTATAGCTGAAACAATCCCCGGAGGTAGCGCAGATGAAAGGTCACACACACATGAGCTACTAAGTCTCTGCGAAAAACACACCTTAAGCCAGCAGATAGTGGAGCCAACAAGACTAGAAAACACACTTGACCTTATCTTCACAAATAATGAGGACCTGATAAGAGACATAAGAATATCAAAAACAACTAATTCCGATCACAACCTAATCGAAGTCCAGACGTACATGCATAGGGGTCCTGATCAGCAGAATGCATGTACCTGTGAAGGTGTCTTCACAAAATACAACTTCAACAACAAGAACATCAACTGGGACCAGGTAAGCCATGTCCTAAACGAAACATGTTGGGAAGATGTCTTAAATGACATGGATCCAAACCAGTGCCTTGAAAGGATCAACTTCCTGGCAGCCGAAGCATGTTCTAGGCATATTCCCCTAAGAAAGAAGAAGAGCAGGAGTAAACTGGAGAGAGAAAGACGCTCCCTCTACAGAAGACGACGAAGAGTCACTGAGCTCCTCAGGAGTGCTGGAATATCTGATACACGAAAGGAGGCGCTGACCAGGGAAGTGGAAACTATCGAACTTAAGTTAAATGACTCTTACAGGAACCAGGAGAGGCAGGAGGAGCTTAAAGCTATTAGTGAAATTTAAAAAATTCAAAATATTTCTTTTCATATGCCAAGAACAAGGCAAATACCACATCTAGTATCGGGCCCTTACTCAGACAGGATGGGACTTACACAGATGACAACAAGGAAATGAGTGAAATATTGAAATCCCAGTACGACTCTGTGTTTAGTGAACCACTAATCGGTCTGAGGATCGACGACCCAAATGATTTCTTCATGAATGAGCCTCAAAACTCCATAAATGTATGCCAGATTTCCGACATTACCCTAACTCCGATAGATTTCGAAAAAGCCATTGACAACATGCCTATGCACTCAGCCCCGGGCCTAGACTCGTGGAACTCTGTTTTCATTAAGAACTGCAAGAAACCCCTCTCGCGTGCCCTAAGTACACTATGGAGGAGGAGCTTGGACATGGGTGAAATTCCAGTCACTTAAAACAACGGATATAGCCCCACTCCATAAAGGTGGCAGCAAAGCATTAGCTAAGAACTATAGACCAATAGCTCTGACGTCCCACATCATAAAAATCTTTGAAAGAGGCTAAGAAGCAGGATTGCAAATCACCTGGATTCCCAAAATCTGCACAATCCAGGGCAACATGGGTTCAGGGCAGGTCGCTCCTGCCTCTCACAACTACTGGATCACTATGACATGGCCTTGGATGCACTGGAAGAAAATCAGAATGCAGATGTAATATACACAGACTTTGCAAAAGCATTTGACAAATGCGATCATGGCGTAATAGCCCATAAAATACGTGCTAAAGGAATAACTGGGAAAGTGGGAAGATGGATCTTCAACTTCCTAACAAATCGAACACAAAGAGTAGTGGTCAACAGAGTTAAATCGGAGGCTGCCATAGTGTAGAGCTCTGTTCCACAAGGCACAGTACTCGCCCCCATCTTATTCCTTATCCTCATATCAGACATAGACAGAGATATACACCACAGCACCGTATCATCCTTTGCGGATGATACTAGGATCTGCATGAGGCTGTCATCTGCTGAGGACGCGGTTAACCTCCAAGAAGATATAAACAAAGTTTTCCAGTGGGCAACGGTAAACAATATGATGTTCAATGAGGACAAATTCCAACTACTCCGTTATGGAAAACTGGAGGAGATAATAACTAGAACAGAATATACTACAGACTCTGGCCATATAATAAAGCGGAAAAATAATGTAAGGGACCTGGGAGTAGTAATGTCTGAGGATCTCACTTTCAAGGATCACAACAGTGCCACGATCGCACGTGCAAAGAAAATGATAGGATGGATAATGAGAACGTTCAAAACGAGAGATGCCAAGCCAATGATGATCCTTTTCAAATCACTTGTTCTCTCTAGGCTGGAATACTGCTGTACATTAACATCTCCATTCAAAGCAGGTGAAATCGCAGATCTAGAGAGTGTACAGGGATCCTTTACTGCACATATAAGTTCTGTCAAGCACCTTAACTACTGGGAACGCTTGGAAGCACTTGACTTGTACTCGTTGGAACGCAGGAGGGAGAGATATATCATAATCTACACTTGGAAAATCTTGGAAGGAATGGTCCGAAATCTGCACACAGAAATCACTCCCTACGAAAGTAAAAGACTGGGCAGGCGATGCAAAATGCCCCCAATAAAAAGTAGAGGCGCCATTGGTACACTAAGGGAAAACACCATAAGTGTCCGGGGCCCAAGACTGTTCAACAGCCTCCCATCAAGCATTAGGGGAATTGCCAATAAGCCCCTGGCTGCCTTCAAGAGAGAGCTGGACAGATACCTAAAGTCAGTGCCGGATCAGCCGGGCTGTGGCTCGTACGTTGGACTGCATGCGGCCAGCAGTAATAGCCTAGTTGATCAGGCCCTGATCCATCGGGAGGCCTGGTCATGGACCGGGCCGCGGGGGCGTTAATCCCCGGAATAACCTCCAGGTAACCTGCAGGTAACCAGGTAACCCTTGGAGCATGGGGCAAGTGTGCTCTAAAGTTCCTCAAAGAGCTGGGTGAAAAACTCATCATAGACACCAGGAAGCACAGAGCGACCAGCTTCCTCTTTGAGAGACTCAGTTTCGCGATCCAGAGAGGAAATGCCTGCAGCATTCTGGGCACGCGGCCCACTGCAGGGGAGCTGGACGAAGTATTCGAGATGTAGCTCTGCGTTATCTATGTTGTTTTACTCCATATTATATTTTTTTTCAATGTATTTTGTCAATGTATCTTGTTTTTAAATAAAGTATATGTAGAATATATAAGGGGTGGTAGGAGAAAATTTTCAAACAGCTTTAGGGAGAACCTTGGGTTTTCCCTGGAGTAAGTTTATTCTTTTCTTTGAAGATGAGGGTCCCCAGGACAGTTCTAAAGGTGGTACCTCCCTATATACATACATACACACACACACACACAATATATATATATATATATATATATATATATATATATATATATATATATATATATATATATATATATATATATATATACATTCGTAATGTTATTGTCGATGAGTAAACACAGAGGTAGAGTAACTCGAAAAAAGAATAAACACTTGTCTAGCCGGAAGTACACTAACATCACAGTTCATCCCTTCGAACTGCAGAATCCCCACCCATCCTTCAGAGTACAGACACTGAACTTCCCACCTCCAAGACTCAAGTCCGGCTAACTAGTTTCCCCGAATCTTTCAAAAAAGTTATCCTGCTCGCACTCCAACACGTCAACTTATGAAGGCCCCTCGCCTGACTTCTAACGCACTCACACAAGCCTGTTGGACTCCTTCCAACCTTTTCTGGGACGACCTGTGTCCCTGCTTACTTTAACCCCAGATATGTATATAAACCCTCTAAGTCATCCTATTTTCTTCATCCTCTATATATATCCAAATTACCTCAACAACCCAGCCTCAGCCATCAGAATAATAATTTTGGTGGCCCCACACCTTCTAATATTAAAGAATCGAATTCTTTGCATAATATTCTCACCACACATTGCCCTCACTGCAATGATTAAAACCAATGTTTCACACGCATGCATCAGTGTTGGTACCTCTATACTCTGGCACATTCCTGGCCATGGATAACGTTCTTTGTCTCCACAGGTTCCTCAGTGCACCGCTCACCTTTTCCCTCGTCATTTCTTTGCTTTACATCATCTTTCGTATATCCGTCCATCGACAAATTCATTTCCCAAAATCTGAACGCATCCACGTTCTCTATACTCCCTCCCTCCAATCTGATATCCAATCTTTCATTGCCTACATTTTTTATTACTTTCATCTTGTTTGGTTTTAATTTCCTTCATTTACCTATCCTCTCGAATTCCTCCACCAACTTTTGCAACTTCTCATCAGAATTTTCCACAATAACAACGTCATTAGCAAAAAAAGTGACTGTGACAACTTCCGTTTTGTATTACTTCGTTATCTTTTAATCCCACACCTCATCTCAGCACCCTAGCGTTCACTCTTTTAACAATCCCATCTATAACTATGCTAAACAGCCATGTCTAAGACTAAACAAGCATGTTTAAGACTTACTTTTACTGGAAATTGATTCCACTCTCTCTTACATACCCTAACATGAGCCTCACTATCCACATAGAAACGTTTTACTGCTTATAAAAACCTACACCTTTTCCATTCCTTATATAAATCCATAAATGTAACAATAAAGTTTCTTACCTTCATCTAAGTATTGTTCACTTATATGTTTCAATGTAAACAGTCTGCACATCCCTAATCCTTCTTTATTACTCTTTAATCCTTCTTTTTTGTCTTACCTTAATTCTTTCAACAATAACTCTATCATGCACTTTATCCGGTATATTCAACAGGTTTATTCTCTGATAATTCTTACACACTTTTATCCCCTTTTCTTAAATACAAAGAGAATATGCAAGCCCTCTGCCAATCCATAGGTACCCTACCCACTTTCATGTACATAATGAACAAATATACCAAACACTCCAAAGCAATTTCACATCTGATTTTAACATTTCTGTCTTGATCGCATGTGTCCCAACTGGTTTACCCCCTTTCATTCTAACTCGCGCACTCCCTCCACACTCACATCTGGCTCTTCCTTATTCCTACAAGATGTTGTACCTCCCTGTCCAGTGCATGAAGTTACTGCTCCCTTTCTTTATCAACTTTTAATAGCTCTTCCAGATATTCCTCCTATCTTCTCAGCCTCCCCTCTTTTGTTTTGAACTGTTAAATATGCATACGCATAATCACAGGAATACTTACATTAGCGGGGTCGGCTGACAGCCCAGGATACATCTTGGGTCGTCTTACCTGAGGAGAAAAGATAAACACCATCATATAACTGTCAAGCAGTACCTAGCCAGAGCAAGACTGAAGACATCACTTACCATTATTCGAAGACAGCTTATGCATTTGAGAAGCATGTTTAATAATACTGTTTGCACGCAAGAGGTAAAGAAACATTGGCTACTTGGAAATCACGAGGTAGTTCAGCACCTTACACATACAACACACCTCAGTTCGACATGGTATCTCAGCCCTTAGACAAAACACGTCAGTCCCACTAGTAAACTTTAGCTCCATGATGTATCCCAGCTCCCTGAGCCTCCTCAACCCCGTGATGTATCCCAGCTCCCTGAGCCTCCTCAACCCCGTGATGTATCCCAGCTCCCTGAGCCTCCTCAACCCCGTGATGTATCCCAGCTCCCTGAGCCTCCTCAACTCCGTGATGTATCCCAGCTCCCTGAGCCACCTCAGCCCCATGAGGTACCTCAGACACGGCACCGAAGTCCCACGAGAAACTTTAGCCCCATGATATATCCTAGCTCCCTGGGTTACGTAAGCCCCACGAGGTACCATGAGGTATTCCCTGCATAATATTCATATTGCTCAATAATTTCAGCCTACTACATTTCCACTGCTTCCTGCTTCCTCCTCGCTGCAGTGTTGAAAGACCATACCTCACACCCATACAAATATGTTGACATCTTAACTCACGAATTCGTTTCCGCAATAAGTATTAGTACCTTATTTATCTCTTTACAATGCTACTTCTTAATGACTACTTTGGTACCATTTTTTTCCGATATTATCCATAATGGGAATGTAACATAGTCTACTAGATGCAGGACAGAAGAACATAAGAATGGAGGAACACTGAAGAAGGCCTACTGACCCATACAAGGCAGGTCCTTATCATAAGAAGTGTATGTGTGAAAACTGAGATACTCATTCAAAATGATTTATAAGAATATTTTCTTTGTCCCAACCACAAGTCTCTCAAGTCAATCACTCCCTCACACCCTCATTCTCTCTCAAAACAACTCACCAAAACTTTGCAACCCCTATTCCACCCCACCAACAAAATTGAAATTAACAAAACTGAAATTCACCTTCTGATAAAAAAATAAGAGACGTCAAGAAAATAGGTGCACATCGAGAGACGTGCGCATGAACACTGAGCCATGTGTGATGGATGGCAGTGAAAGAGCAGATGAAAAGGCGATAGAGGCACGAAAATCGAGAACTTAAATAAGGCTTTTTTACATAGTAATGGAAATTTGCTCATTGCTACAGGGAATCCTGCAACATGGATAACAAAAGGACTAGAATTTAACAACATCCCCGAGAGAGATAAAACTAGTAATCAAGGAGTAGACCTCAATTTGCAATAAATCAGTCAAGGCTGAGGTAATGCCATGAAGGTTATGAATGAGTTGCACTCGACCATATTAAGATATTAAAAGAACCTCTTTGGAAATAAGTCAGTTTGCCTCTTTTTGGTTATCCTAGGTAATCTACACATGTGTTGCTATGTATGATAATTTATGTAGCTATTTATATGTACCTGTACCTAAATAAACTTACTTAACACAGCATCGACGGGTGGAGAGAGCGTTATGTGACGTGTACATTGCCGAGGATACTCACTGTTTTTATTCTACTGCTCTGAAATATGAGAATTTTAGAAAGACGTCTCAGAATGATACCAGGATAAACGGCATTCCATAGTCATGAATTACTGTGAATAATTTATTTCCAATGGATCTAGTTATTGATTTTATGCAAAATAGTGAAGTGTGGGACGTATTACGAAAGGATTAAAATACAAATCAAAGGATGGGAGCAGAACTTCGAAAAGCAGAGATCACTTATCTTTGCATTATGATGAAAGAGAATAAAGTACCGAGTCGTAGGGAGGCAAATATTCACCAAAAATGTTGAATGTTATTAAAATTGTATTGATAGGAAAGTACTAAATCTGTAGAGGTTAAACAACGCCCAGGGGATTGCACGGAATCAGGTAATCTTAATGTCAGCAAAATTTGCGATGATTATCCGCTATTCTTTCATCAATTCTTATTTTAAAATCTTACACAACTCTTTTGACTTCTCTTTTCCTCTTCATATATTCCGTCTTCGGTAAAAACTTTCTTTAAATTTAGACAATAGCATTCAAATGTAAAAAAACAAAAAACTGCTATTTTTTTCACCTTATCCTTCCACTATTCATTCTTCTTCATCTACAACTACCAGCCTCTGCTGCTCACACTATCACTTCAGTCCTAAATCCAGAACCTACTTCATCACCCTTAGTTACTCTGGACACCCTTTCTTTCAGCGGCTGGCCATTCTTACCACTAAAGAGCCACAAAATTGGTTCACTCACTTCAATCTGTCTTGCCAACTGACACTCTTTTCCAACACCACTTCTGGTCCACAGACTTCCACACACCAAGTTCCACTCCTCGTCAACATTTATTCACAGAATGAACTTCCCAAACTGAACCTGTCTCTATATTTTCCATTATATATATATATATATATATATATATATATATATATATATATATATATATATATATATATATATATATATATATATGTCGTGCCGAATAGGTAAAACTGGTCAATTAGCAAGAACTCATTTAAAACTAAGTCCTTTCTAAAAATTTTCTTATAAGATTAAAGATATATTTCTTTCATTTATGTTAATGTAAAAATTAATCATTTTCCACCAAAAGAACCTTAGAAAACTTACCTAACCTTATTATAACAAGCACAATTGAATTTATCCTAATCCAACTAAATATATTTTAGATAAGTTTACAATAATTTAATAATAAGCACAATGAAATAATTTTTTTTCGTTAGGTTCAGAATGATTTTTTCGAAATTATTGAGTACACAAATTTTTGCTTGCCTTATTCGGCAAGAAGAGCGTTGCTATTTAAGCCAAAATCGCAAGTTTTACCTATTCGGCACAACATATATACATACATATATATATATATATATATATATATATATATATATATATATATATATATATATATATATATATATATATATATATATATATATATGTCGTGCCGAATATGTAAAACTGGTCAATTAGCAAGAAATCATTTAAAATTAAGTCCTTTCTAAAATTTTCTCTTGTACGTTTAAAGATATATTTTTTTCATTAATGTTAATGTAAAAATTTTTAATTTTGCACCAACAGAATCTTAGAAAACTTACCTAACCTTATTATAACAAGAGCAATTTATTTTAGCTTAACCCAACAAAATATATTTTAAATACGTTTACAATAATTTAATACTAAACAAACACAATCAAATATATTTTTTTCGTTAGGTTCAGAATGACTTTGGCGAAATTATTGCATACACAAATTTTCACTTGTCCTATATGGCAAGATGAGCGTTGCTATTTAAGCCAAGATCGCAAGTTCTGCCTATTCTTCTCGACATATATATATATATATATATATATATATATATATATATATATATATATATATATATATATATATATGTATAAATGGTAAAGCTAACATGGCTTCATATTGTCACTCACTACATGTTTTTATTTTTTTTCATTTTTTGTAGAGTTCATCCTGCCATCACAGCAGTGTCAGTGTCCCAACCGCTGTCAGTAAGTAGAAAAAAACTTAATGAACAATTGTAGCTTTTCTTGAGGATTTTAGGGGAATATGTGAAAGAAAATACAAAACATCGTCCAGTCTCTATATTCTTAGCTCCGTCTTTACCTTCCTGTACGAAAATAGCATTTCTCAGTCGTATCTTGAGAGGATGACATCTAGAGAAGATAACATCAGTACCTGTGGAGCACAAATTCAGCAAATTAAGTTCTACTTAGTTTTGAAGTTATACTCACTGACCAGGTTCAGTGTGTGGAACGTTCCCCAGGCCATCGTACCTTAGCCGTCATCAGACAGACTTCGAGGATTTTTCTCTTGAAGAAATGCTGTACTAGAGAATACAGAGGCACCTCGCGGCAGAGAGGTAGTGGCTCCATCCGAGAGGACCTCGGAGAGAATCCTGGACGGAAGGAGACATATAGGCATGCCTTGTAATGCCTACTACCCCTTTTATGTAGCATCCTGCACAGGACCCTGATGGGAATAAGCCATACTGTATGACCTTTCTGGTTTATTAATCCATCGAGATGTGTGCGTGTGAGTGGACTCACCTATTTGTGGTTGCAGGGGTCGACTCATAGCTCTTGGTCAGTTCGTGAGTGAGTGAGGGTGCTTGTACTCACCTATTTGTGGTTGCAGGGGTCGAGTCTTAGCTCCTGGCCCCGCCTCTTCACCGGTTGCTACTGGGCCCTCTGTGTGTGTGTGTGTGTGTGTGTGTGTGTGTGTGTGTGTGTGTGTGTGTGTGTGCTAGGCTATTCCACTTCCTGACGACTCAATGACTGAAGAAATGCTTCGTAACATTCCTTTGACTCATCTGAATCTTCAGCTTCCAATTGTGACCCCTTGTTTCTGTGTCCCATCTCTGGAACATCCTGTCTCTGTCCACCTTATCTATTCCATGCAGTATTTTGTATGTCGTTATCATGTCTCCCCTGACCCTCCTGTCCTCCAGTGTCGTCAGTCCGATTTCCCTCAACCTTTCTTCGCAGAACATTCCCCTGAGCTCTGGAACTAGCCTTGTTGCAAACCTTTCTACTTTCTCTAACTTCTTGACGTGCTTGACCAGGTGTGGGCCTCATGTACACAGTGTACAGTGTCTTGAACGATTCCTTACTAAGGTATCGGAACGCTATTATCAGGTTTTCCAGGCGCCCGTATGCTGCAGCAGTTATCTGGTTGATGTGTGCCTCCGGAGACGTGCTCGGTGTTATGGTCACCCCAAGATCTTTCTCCTTGAGTGATTGCAGTGTTTGTTCACCTAGCCTATACTCTGTCTGCGGTGTACTCACCTAGTTGTACTCACGTAGTTGAGGTTGCAGGGGTCGAGTCCTAGCTCCTGGCCCCGCTTCTTCACTGGTCGCTACGGTGTGTGTGTATGTGTGTGTGCGCGCGCACACGCAACTGTGTATCTGCAGCCCTGGCCAAAAGAGAGCCATTATTGTATCAAGGGAAGAGTTTGTGAGCCAGAGAGAGGGAGAGAGAGTGTGTGGGTCCAGTCGAGGCCAGGGTGCGAGTATGGGTCCACAGCGAGGTAGGGTACACGGACCGTATACGGACCCAGAGGGACACAAGGTCAAGAGCAGTACTATGGTGAGGCCGATCAATGAAACAAGGGACACAGACACCGCACTGTCGCTGAGTGTGGCCATGCAGGAGCTGAGAGAGAGAGAGAGAGAGAGAGAGAGAGAGAGAGAGAGAGAGAGAGAGAGAGAGAGAGAGAGAGAGAGAGAGAGAGAGAGAGAGAGAGAGAGGAGAGAGAGCACAGACAGAAACACTTAGAACAAGCATCTCATTTAAGCACCAAGAGCAAACACTTCTTTTAAACACAAACATCTCATTCATACACAAACATCGCAAACACAAAAATTTCATTCAAACACTAACATCTTAAAACACTCAAACACAAATACAAAACTATAACAACTAAAGTCCTTACAACACATAATTAAATTTAATCTTATATTGCCTTGAGAAAAACACATATGCAGATTATTATTATTATTATTATTATTATTATTATTATTATTATTAGCAGCAGCAGCAGCAGCATTCATACGAGGAAGCGTTAAACTCGTATTAGTCATAAAAATGGGAAGCAGTCAGACTCGATCCTCGGAAAGAAACAGCAGCTCACATTCCTATGATCAAGACCTTGTGAGCGGCATCAAGAAAGAAACTCTGTCTCTCTCACTGTCACAGGTCACTGCTTATCTGTCTCACTCACCAGAGGTCACTGTCCTGTCTCACCACCATATCCGTCCATCGAGGCATCGTACGGACGGTGTTCGTACATCAGCTGAATATGTATTTGGGCAAATTAATAGTGAGTTAAGTTATTTAAGGTATAAATGTGTAGGTGAATTCAGACTTTAACGACCCACTTGCATCTGAATGGCTTTAATTAAAACCTTACTACGTAATGTATTCTGCCACTGTACATGAGAGAGAGAGAGAGAGAGAGAGAGAGAGAGAGTGTGTGTGTGTGTGTGTATTCATCTAATTGTGGTTACAGGGGGTTGATTCATAGCTCCTGGCCCCGCCTCTTCTCTGGTCACTAACTAGGTTCACACTCTCCCTGCTCCATGAGCTTTATCATACCTCTTCTTAAAGCTATGTGTGGATCCTGCCTCCACTACATCACTCTCCAGATTGTTCCACTTCCTGACAACTCTATGACTGAAGAAATACTTCTAAACATCCCTGTGACTCATCTGAGTCTTCAACTTCCAATCTGACCCCTTGTTGTGTCGCATGTGTTTGTGTGTTTGTGTGTGTGTGTGTGTGTGTGTGTGTGTGTGTGTGTGTGTGTGTGTGTGTGTGTGTGTGTGTGTGTGTGTGTGTGTGTGTGTGTGTGTGCCCGCCTGTTTGCGAATTGTTAAGCATTTCAAATCTCTTTGGTAGTTCACCGCATGTGGCAGGATTTGATTAGGTTAGGTTAGGTAAGGTGCGTCAGGAAACAGGACAAATGTTTCCTGACGCGGGTCTTGGTCAGATGATGACCCGCCTCTGGAGCTTTTGGGTATCTGACCGATGCCTTCCGCTGGGTTACCGGTCCACCCTTTTAAAAGTTATGGTTCAGAATTTGATGAAATATCTTTGTACAATATGTTAGGTAAAAGTACACAAGTGTAACTAATGTGACATTTTAATGTGGCAACGTTTCGCTCTCCAGGAGCTTTATCAAGCAGCTTCGCTCCTGGAGAGCGAAACGTTGCCACAATAAAACGTCACATTAGTTACACTTGTGTCATTTTACCTAACATATTGTCGGTAATTCTACCAACATTAACACAATCTTTGTACAAGCCTGGTGCTCCGGGGTATGGGAATGCGACCGTCCAGTTTCGACTAGGCGCCCATACTTGTCGGGAGTCTGGCTGCGTGGTAAAGCACTGCCTACTCTGCTGTGGACTGAGAGATATTATATATATATATATATATATATATATATATATATATATATATATATATATATATATATATATATATATATATATATATATATATATATATGCAATAAGACTACAGTAAACAGGTGATTTCAGAATATGCGAGAAAACGAGTGAACACGTGTGTTTGAGGCTTGTAAGACAAGAGGACTTGCGTGACAACAGTGACCTCTATCCTTACGTGATGGTCCCGTTAGAGGCCATGAGCCGGACAGATTGGCTGGTGCCATCTGGGGTGACGGAAGCTCATATCGATTTTGTATTAGCCCTGTATCTGTAGTTTCAGAAAATGTATGACAGTATCATGTAGCTCTTTGTCTTCTAATTATTTCCTTGTTTATCGTAATGTTAAGATATCAAAGAAACATTTGTTCCTGAAAAATCAAGACAATTTAGTACAATTTTCAGAAAAAAACAAACGTTTTGCTTAATTTTGTGTACTTGAACAATGTCGACTTTGTTGTAATATAACGTTATTTAAATCAAACATATTTTTTTTTTATTTTTCAAGTATATATGGAGGTGCGCCTTAGTGGAGCTCGGTGGAGTGAGTTTTGTGCAGAGCAACACAACTGTTGAAGAATGAAACACTTGAGCAGAGCAACACAACTACTGAAGAATGAGACACTTGAGCAGAGAAACACAACTACTGAAGAATGAAACACTTGAGCAGAGCAACACAACTACTGAAGAATGAAACACTTGAGCAGAGAAACACAACTACTGAAGAATGAGACACTTGAGCAGAGAAACACAACTACTGAAGAATGAGACACTTGAGCAGAGAAACACAACTACTGAAGAATGAGACACTTGAGCAGAGAAACACAACTACTGAAGAATGAAACACTTGAGCAGAGAAACACAACTGTCCTTTTACTTTACATATTGTCGGTAATTTTATCAAGTCACAAACAGAAACGTTGTCAATAAAGGATCACGTTATACTGCTTATGTGTTTATATTCCCAATACATAACGGTCATTACTCACACTGCTGGAAGCTGTAACAACAGGGAAACATAAATCATCATTGAATACTGCCAAATTTTTAGAAGAAAATCAGCTTATAGAAACTTTCTACCACAGACAATGCAGATACTTATTTTCAGCTAAAATAAAAACAACAGAACATTAAACAGAGATCAATAACAACTGAGGCACAAAGAGATCAAACAAAAAGAAAAGAGAAAAAAGAAGAAGAAAAAAGTCATCAGATTCAAAGGTGTATGATTAAATCTGCATAGTTTCTGAATGCCATATAAAAAAGACCATTAGTAAGGGAAAAATTTATTTGGCCCACGCACTCTTGAGTTGATAAGACTCTACGTTATCCACTTGGTAAATGTGATGACAAGACTTAACAATTACCAGTAGAAACAGAAGAAGTAGGGGTACATTAACATGCCTCCCGCTACACTCAAAACACGAGAGTGATTCCTTACACAACTGCTGAAGTAGAAACTATACCACGGGCGGGATTGAACCCGCGATCAGAGAGTCTCAAAACTCCAGACCGTCGCGTTAGCCACTGGTCCAGTGGCTAACGCGACGGTCTGGAGTTTTGAGACTCTCTGACCGCGGGTTCAATCCCGCCCGTGGTATGGTTTGTTTGCAATCGTGTCATTACGATTTCGTGATTCATGCTGAAGTAGAAGCTGGCGATTTCTTTAAATATGCTCGAAAAGACATCATTCCAAAATAAATACATTGTTCCTATGCTTACTTTAACCAGCAAACTAAAAGCATTTCGGAAAAATAAAAAGAGGGGTTTCACACAACTTTTAACAATCATCATTAAGAACATAAGCACATAAGAAAGGAGGAACACTGCAGCAGCCCTGTTGGCCCATACTAGGCAGGTCCTTCACAATCCATCGTGTCGATGGATTGTGAATATTTGCCCAACTCATTTTCAACGCTACCCAAGCAATAAACTTTGATAAATCTATTTACTCATGTGCAAGTCCCACTCAAATCCAACCTCTCACTCATATATTTGTCCAACCTTAAGAAACTGAAGCAGAATTTATGGATAGCGTTCTAGTGGTACACTCTGTAATCACAATTTTACTACATGTAAACCAAACAATAACCAAATTGTTAGGTAACCTAACAACCTGTCGGTATTGTATACCATTTTGATGTTCAATAACCAAATTTCTGTAAACCCAGCATTGTAATCCTTATAGAGAATAAACTTTGAATTTGAATTTGAATATGACCTGCTTTATAGTTATCTGTTTACAATAATGTATTATCACTGATTTCATCATTGCTTAGTTAATTTTAAGCCAGCCCGAAATGCTATGCATAGTATAAGTGGCTTTGGCATGCTGCTCTTATCTGTATTTTTTTGTACCTCTGTGTGTATGCTCAAATTGTAAATAAATAAATAAATAAATAAATAAATAAATAAATAGCTGGTACCTTTATTCCTAAGAGCACTGGCAACTTGGTAATTGCACCACACTCCCTACATAAACGAGGTTAACAGTCTGGGTTAGCTTTAAAAATAGGTTGGACAAATTTCGAGATGGTTGGGGTTCTGGAGGAGCCTGATTAGCATGGGCTGGTAGGCTGGCTGGCTGCCTCTTCCGTGGGAATCTGTCATGCGTTATTTTTGTACTGTTGAATGTGATATAAACCTTTTTTTGTTGATACCAAGAGTGTTTTTTATAAAAGGATGCATTTATTAGAATACGTTTCGGTCCTGGGACCCAGATTGCTTTCGGTCCCAGAACCGATAAAAATACGTCCTAGTTTTTGCTCACATGTCTTTTTAAACCATAAACTACTGTTGTATGTGGGTTACTTAAATTTTTACTTATATATATATATATATATATATATATATATATATATATATATATATATATATATATATATATATATATATATAACCTTGTTCCAAGGTTCGTAGGTTCGAGTCTCCTTCAGCCAGAGATCAGTGTTTGTGTATATTTCGCCTGCTCTTGCGAATTCCTTGCATTGTTAAAATCTCTAGTAAGGCTGATGCATGCAGGGGATGATATAAAAAGCTGTAAGCCTTCTCCCTGAAAGCTGGCTGCCTTGGATCAAAGTCTAACGCAAGCTGGATGCCAAGGTGGCGAGAGTGGTATAGCACTGCGTAACTTGTTCCAAGGTTCGAGATCAGTGTTTGTGTATATTTCGCCTGCTCTTGCGAATTCCTTGCATATATATATATATATATATATATATATATATATATATATATATATATATATATATATATATATATATATATATATATATATATAATGTTAAAGATTGAGACACTTATATAACATATGGGAATCTTTATATAGGAAACGTTTCGCTACACAGTGGCTTCATCAGTCCATACTAATGAGAATGGTGAAGAACAGGAGGAGCTTGAGGTAATCAGTCCCTCAACCTTGAATCGATGTAGTCAGTTTACCAATCTTGAAAAGAATACAACATATCTGCGGAGAAGTAGCTTATATACCGTAGGCAGGAGAGGTGCAGCAGTCGTAGGTGATGTCACATTTGCCCAGTGTGGAAGTAGGTCGTGCTCAAGGGTTAGGCAACCGAAGAATTCCCAAGTATTAAGATCCCAAGAAGTTGCAGTGTCAGAC
>NC_091324.1:18567531-18592531 GCF_038502225.1 Cherax quadricarinatus | reverse complement strand
CTTACCAAGCCAAACCTTACCTGAGCAAACCTTACCAAGCCAAACCTTACCTGAGCAAACCTTACCAAGCCAAACCTTACCTGAGCAAACCTTACCAAGCCAAACCTTACCTGAGCAAACCTTACCAAGCCAAACCTTACCTGAGCAAACCTTACCAAGCCAAACCTTACCTGAGCAAACCTTACCAAGCCAAACCTTACCTGAGCAAACCTTACCTAGCCAAATCCTACCTGGCCGCACCTTACCTGGCCAAACCTAATCCAGCCAAAACCTCGTCTAGAGAAGTCCTACTTAGCGAAACGAAGTTTTTTTTTTACACATTACATAAAAAGGCTATCAATCATCAACGGAACCCAAGTAAGACTCTTCAGTGATGACCTTACTATGTAAATCGCGGGATTCAAGCAGCTTTTCTCCAAGCTACATTCACAAGAATATAAACGTAATATTGTCTATATTCTTGTAGGTTTGTGTTACCTGTTAATCACAACAACATGGACGTCCAACATGCGGTCCATTTGACTCAAGTTCGGGACCTTCCTGAGAATTTTTTTACCTATTTACCTTCCAGATCTGTAGGATCTAACTTCCGCCATCATTAATGATAAAATAAATTGCTTATTTTTTTAATAAGAGGGCATACTTCACCGCTGTTAGCAACAAAGATAAAATCTTCCGGCCCACAGAAATATGGGTTCCCGTTCATGTGGGCTATTCCTAAATAAATTTTGATGCCGCATTACTAAGCCGAAGAAAACCTCTTCGCCTTGCTGGACTGAAATAATTAGCCAATAATTTTAAAACCACACACACACACACACACATATACTTACACACACACACACACACACACATATATATATATATATATATATATATATATATATATATATATATATATATATATATATATATATATATATATATATGTGTGTGTGTGTGTGTGTTTGTGTGTGTGTGTTTGTGTGTGTGTGTTTGTGTGTGTGTGTTTGTGTGTGTGTGTTTGTGTGTGTGTGTTTGTGTGTGTTTGTGTGTGTGTGTTTGTGTGTGTGTGTTTGTGTGTGTGTGTTTGTGTGTGTGTGTTTGTGTGTGTGTGTTTGTGTGTGTGTGTTTGTGTGTGTGTGTTTGTGTGTGTGTGTGTTTGTGTGTGTGTGTGTTTGTGTGTGTGTGTGTGTGTGTGTGTGTGTGTGTGTGTGTGTGTGTGTGTGTGTGTGTGTGTGTGTGTGTGTGTGTGTGTGTGTGTGTGTGTGTATGTATGTATTAATCTTGGCCTTGCTGCTATGGTTTCATATTACTTTTATTTAAGTATTGTGTACATAACATACAAATTTTAACTATGGCCTTGAGGGCACACGGATATTTTAGGCACACGTATAGTACATACTGTAGCGTTAATCCAGGATAACCCAGCAGTGTGAAGGAATGTGAGTGAGAATGTCAGTGGAACGGGTGAGGCTTCAAGCCAAGACAAACTTGTCTTGAAACTAGTAGGTCACTGCTAGTTTTATGATTAATTTGCCATGATTTTGGAGCCCCGCCCATTCCATAGTTGTTTACGCTCTTGCTACAATTTTTCGCCAGCAGCAGCAGTTTCGAATAAAAGTATCATAATTTAAATATTTTAGCCAAAAAAAAGGAATGTCAGGAAATGCTTCAAATGCTTCTCTGAATCGTCGATATATGTAATAAAATAACATTTCGGCACATTTTTCTTATTTTTTTTTATATTTCACGTAAAATGCCATGTAATGTGTAAATCTTGTAAAATACCAAGTGTATATAAAATTGAATACTCTTTATATGCTTACTAGAATAATTGTTTTCCTTGTGTCTAGCTCATCTTACCTTAAGATTTCACAATGTCTCAGTATTATCTTGGGCACTGGATGCTCTCCAGTGTGTCAATATCCCCTCTGAGTCATGGCGACGAAAACTATTCTTAACATTCTAGTTACGCATATTACGCACCTATAACGACTCCCTTTTTGCATAATATATATTCATTATGTAAAGAGGCATTCCTCCCATTCAATATGCTATATTGGAAATATATTATACTACGAGATATTCCTCGCATACCAACCATCGACTAAGACAGACTGAATCACTGAGCAAAACTTGATCCAATCATGATTTAAATGATATACCAATTGAGAATGGCACAAAATATGATGACTTCGAGAGTGTATAAATCTGTAGTGGAGGGAACGTGGGGTAGGGGTCGGCCTATGAAAGGTTGGAGGGAGGGGGCAGAGGTGGTTTTGTGTGCGAGGGGCTTGGACTTCTAGCAAGCATGCGTGAGAGTGTTAGATAGGAAAGAATGGAGACAAACGGTTTTTAGGACTTGAATTGCTGTTGGAGTGTGAGCACGGTAACATTTATGAAGGGATTCAGGGAAACCGGCAGGCCGGACTTGAGTCCTGGAGATGGGAAGTACAGTGTCTGCAGTGTTGCAGTTTTATAACTGTAGTGTAAGCATGCCTCTGGCAAGACAGTGATGGAGTGAATGATGGTGAAAGTTTTTCTTTTTCGGACCACCCTGCCTTGGGAAACGGCCGATGTGTTAACAACAAAAAAAAATTGAGTCAGTTTTTATTTTATTTTGTTGCCTTAGACACTACCTACTTGGCTTTAAATTATTTAACAATATTATTTCTAACGATTTTTTTCCATTAATTGCGTTTATAAGCTCTATTTGACTCTAATTAGTTTAATGTACTAGGTGTTCTTAGTCTGTTCTCTAAGTCGTTAGAGGCGCTGGAGCTTTGCTCGCTAGTTTTCCCGTCAATTAACTGTGATATACAGCCGAACATAGCAAACCAGCGATGGTAGTTATGCATGACAGGGTTATTACTGTTATTACATTCATGGTGAAGCTCTAAACCTGTAGCGGGAGTTATCCATCGCCTGGGAGAATGGGATGTATTCAGGCTCGATCCAAGGGAAAGGACAGCTCCAATTCCTTGGATTAAGATCCCTTCACCTTGCACCTTGTGGCTGATGCTTCGCTACAGTGACTGCCGACTGTGAGATTGAAAGGCCGGTGTCTCTTCACGTTAGCTACCTTGATGCAAGGGGGGCTCTAGATTCAAGAAGTTGGAGCTATATCCCCCTCCCCTCTCGCGGATCAAACTTGATTACATTCCATTCCACAGGTGTTGTCTGCTTCCCCTCCTTCCAGTCCATTTTGGTCCCCTATTGTTAGCTTTCGTTCCCATCGTGTAAGTAGCGTATAGTATAGGGTAGCAGCACCCTGCTGTTGTATCCACTTTTGTTTAATAAAACAGATTATCTCAGTATATATCTTCATTTTATAATATTGTGCCAACCACCTAGCTTGTTTCGTCCCATCTGCTGAGTACATGTGCAGGCAGTGTGTCATCCACCTAGCTTGTGTCTTTCCAGCTGCTGAATACATGTGCAGGCAGTGTCATGCAACTAGCATGTATCAACCCCAGCTGAAGTGAAGCTATCAAGATAGCAAGATATGCTCACTTAGATCCAGAGTTGACGTTGTCTTGTGTGTCCAAGGAAACGAGTTTACGTGCATAAAATGTGTAGATAAATCCGGTTTCTGACTTGACAAGGTGAACACAAGGGTGATATAAGAAACTCGGTTTATTATTTATACACGAGAATATTCTAGTCAATAGACTTACGTAAGGACATTTGAGACACGCCAGAGAGGCAGTATCAGCCATGTATTAGCGATGTTTTGTCTATCAGAATAAATGGAAGGACTCCTTACTCAGACGTTAGACATATAACGGTGGTGATGGTGGTTTGTTCTTAGGGAATTGGACCGGTGCATCCCAACACAGTTCTTTCTCAAGTGATGACCCGGTTAATTAAACACCCGCTGGATTAACCGAGCTAAATTTTATTCCATTCTTTTCAAGAATCATTTCTAAGTAGAATTTAAAATAATTAAAGGTTATCATATGAAGTCCCGCTCAGTGTGGAACTTTTGGTCATCTGGTTGAGGCCTTCAGTTGGCCAAAAAAAAAAAAAAGTATGATTACAAGATGTGAAGGTATGTTTCCCACGCCATATAATAACAAAAGACGACCAGGGTCCTTTCTAAGGTATGCTACCTGTTCACAATATAACCACAGTTGCGGGATGTTAAGATGACGTTTCGGTTCTGTCTTGGACCATTGTCAAGTCACAAGTGAGCGTAAAAAAAGGCCGAGAAGACAAAAAACAGGTCGCGAAGTGGAAGGAGGAAGATGACAGTGGTGGTGGTAATGTTCTGTATGCTAAACCTCCTGTGCCGGGATGCGACACGCAGTCGACTAACACCCAGGTACATATTTAATAATACGTGACCAGGGACAACAAGCGTAAGGAGGTTTGCACATGATCTCGACTTGCTCAGGATTGAACCCGAGTCCGTCGGTTTTAGGTCGAAGGGATAACAAACCACATAATTTTAGCTCCCCGCCCCTAACTCTATTCCATGCAATAGAATTAAAATGAAACATTCTTAGGCACTCTTCAGAAGACTCATAATGCTCGAAATTAACTTACTAATCCTTCTTTATACATTTAAAGAGAAATTTCATTCTTTGGTGCAATGAACCGAACCAGACCGCGAAGATGAAGCAGAATGATAACTTTTATATGTTAACAGTTCCTAGGAACATCGCCCCTGCGCTCCGGTCTCAGATAAGACCTCCTAAATTATTAAGGAAACACTACAGGTTAAGAAATATTTCACAACAAGCAATAAAGTAAAGGACTTAACCACGGGCACAATGAGTTAACACTGAATGAACAACCGATATCCAAGATCATACAACCTGTCACCAGTAAACACCAGAAATGTTGCCAGAACAAGTAGCGTTCAGGATGAAGCAATCACTACCTCCACCGAGTGCTCATGAAACAGATGATAAACACCAACCATCCTGACAGAGTGCAAAACATTTAACAGGCTTTCGTTTCATATGACAAAACAGCATTACCTTCCTGGACGGTTGGTCTAAAAACTTACTATCTTAAGGATAATATCTGCACTATAATTTTCTATAAAAGCACTCCAGGAATGGAATACTGGTTGGTAAATAGCTTTTAAAAATTACTAAGGTTTATCCACCAGTGTAATGATAAAATAAGAAGGAAAAATATGTAAGACCACTCTTAATATATACCAAAGCCTGAGGCTTTGTAGGAAAGTAGAGGTTATGTGGCACTGGTGCCACCAGAGGGAATGCTTATAAACAAAGGCTGGCCGACGGAAGAATATATATACCTAATAATCGTATACCATTATCCAAATACCTTATAATAATATCAGAGGAGCAGTAACATGATAATTCTAATTTTAAATAATTACAGTTTACACGACCATAAATATCTTACTGATAAACCATCTGGTGTCCAGAGTGTGCTGTCCTGCTCTCACTAGGATAGAACCATAACATTAACACCCATCTGGTGTCCAGAGGGTACTGTCCTGCTCTCACTAGGATAGAACCATAACATTAACACCCATCTGGTGTCCAGAGGGTACTGTCCTGCTCTCACTAGGATAGAACCATAACATTAACACCCATCTGGTGTCCAGAGGGTACTGTCCTGCTCTCACTAGGATAGAACCATAACATTAACACCCATCTGCTGTCCAGAGAGTACTGTCCTGCTCTCACTAGGATAGTACCATAACATTAACACTCATCTGGTGTCCAGAGAGTACTTTCCTGCTCTCACTAGGATAGCACCATAACATTAACACCCATCTGGTGTCCAGAGGGTACTGTCCTGCTCTCACTAGGATAGAACCATAACATTAACACCCATCTGGTGTCCAGAGAGTACTGTCCTGCTCTCACTAGGATAGTACCATAACATTAACACCCATCTGGTGTCCAGAGAGTACTGTCCTGCTCTCACTAGGATAGTACCATAACATTAACACCCATCTGGTGTCCAGAGGGTACTGTCCTGCTCTCACTAGGATAGAACCATAACATTAACACCCATCTGGTGTCCAGAGGGTACTGTCCTGCTCTCACTAGGATAGAACCATAACATTAACACCCATCTGGTGTCCAGAGAGTACTGTCCTGCTCTCACTAGGATAGTACCATAACATTAACACTCATCTGGTGTCCAGAGAGTACTTTCCTGCTCTCACTAGGATAGTACCATAACATTAACACCCATCTGGTGTCCAGAGGGTACTGTCCTGCTCTCACTAGGATAGAACCATAACATTAACACCCATCTGGTGTCCAGAGAGTACTGTCCTGCTCTCACTAGGATAGTACCATAACATTAACACCCATCTGGTGTCCAGAGAGTACTGTCCTGCTCTCACTAGGATAGTACCATAACATTAACATCCATCTGGTGTCCAGAGGATACTGTCCTTGTCTCACTAGGATAGTACCATAACATTAACACCCATCTGATGTCCAGAGAGTACTGTCCTGCTCTCACAAAGATAGTACCATAACATTAATACCCATCTGGTGTCCAGAGAGTACTGTCCTGCTCTCACTAGGAAAGTACCATAACATTAACGCCCATCTGGTGTCCAGAGAGTACTGTCCTGCTCTCACTAGGATAGTACCATAAAATTAACACCCATCTGGTGTCCAGAGGGTACCGTCCTGCTCTCACTAGGATAGTACCATAACATTAACGCCCACCTGGTGTCCAGAGGGTACTGTCCTGCTCTCACTAGGATAGTACCATAACATTAACGCCCATCTGGTGTCCAGAGAGTACTGTCCTGCTCTCACTAGCATAGTACCATAAAATTAACACCCATCTGGTGTCCAGAGGGTACTGTCCTGCTCTCACTAGGATAGTACCATAACATTAACGCCCATCTGGTGTTCAGAGAGTACTGTCCTGCTCTAACTAGGATAGTACCATAACATTAACGCCCACCTGGTGTCCAGAGGGTACTGTCCTGCTCTCACTAGGATAGTACCATAACATTAACGCCCATCTGGTGTCCAGAGAGTACTGTCCTGCTCTCACTAGCATAGTACCATAAAATTAACACCCATCTGGTGTCCAGAGGGTACTGTCCTGCTCTCACTAGGATAGTACCATAACATTAACGCCAATCTGGTGTCCAGAGGGTACTGTCCTACTCTCACTAGGATTGTACCATAACATTAACACTCATCTGGTGTCCAGAGAGTACTGTCCTGTTCTCACTAGGATAGTACCATAACATTAACACCCATCTGGTGTCCAGAGGGTACTGTCCTGCTCTTACTAAGAGAGTACCATGACATTAACGCCCATCTGGTGTCCAGAGAGTACTGTCCTGCTCTCACTAGGATAGTACCATAACATTAACACCAATCTGGTGTCCAGAGAGTACTGTCCTGCTCTCACTAGGATAGTACCATAACATTAACACCCATCTGGTGTCCAGAGAGTACTGTCCTGCTCTCACTAGGATAGTACCATAACATTAACACCCATCTGGTGTCCAGAGAGTACTGTCCTGCTCTCACTAGGATAGTACCATAACATTAACACCCATCTGGTGTCCAGAGAGTAGTGTCCTGTTCTCACTAGGATAGTACCATAACATTAACACCCATCTGGTGTCCAGAGAGTACTGTCCTGCTCTCACTAGGATAGTACCATAATATTAACACCCGTCTGGTGTCCAGAGAGTACTGCCCTGCTCTCACTAGGATAGTACCATAACATTAACACCCATCTGGTGCCCAGAGAGTACTGTCCTGCTCTCACTAGGATAGTACCATAACATTAACACCCATCTGGTGTCCAGAGGGTACTGTCCTGCTCTCACAAGGATAGTACCATAATATTAACACCCATCTGGTGTCCAGAGAGTACTGTCCTGCTCTCACTAGGATAGTACCATAACATTAACACCCATCTGGTGTCCAGAGAGTACTGTCCTGCTCTCACTAGGATAGTACCATAACATTAACGCCCATCTGGTGTCCAGAGAGTACTGTCCTGCTCTCATTAGGATAGTACCATAACATTAACACCCATTTGGTGTCCAGAGAGTACTGTCCTGCTCTCACTAGGATAGTACCATAACATTAACGCCCATCTGGTGTCCAGAGAGTACTGTCCTGCTCTCATTAGGATAGTACCATAACATTAACACCCATTTGGTGTCCAGAGAGTACTGTCCTGCTCTCACTAGGATAGTACCATAACATTAACGCCCATCTGGTGTCCAGAGGGTACAGCCCTGCTCTCACTGGGATAGTACCATAACATTAACACTCATCTGGTATCCAGAGGGTACTGTCCTGCTCTCACTAGGATAGTACCATAACATTAACACCCATCTGGTGTCCAGAGAGTACTGCCCTGCTCTCACTAGGATAGTACCATAACATTAACACCCATCTGGTGTCCAGAGGGTACTGTCCTGCTCTCCATAGGATAGTACCATAACATTAACACTCATCTGGTGTCCAGAGAGTACTGTCCTGCTCTCACTAGGATAGTACCATAACATTAACACCCATCTGGTGTCCAGAGAGTACTGTCCGGCTCTCACTAGGATAGTACCATAACACTAACACCCATCTGGTGTCCAGAGAGTACTGTCCTGTTCTCACTAGGATAGTACCATAACATTAACACCCATCTGGTGTCCAGAGAGTACTGTCCTGCTCTCACTAGGATAGTACCATAACATTAACACCCATCTGGTGTCCAGAGAGTACTGTCCTGCTCTCACTAGGATAGTACCATAACATTAACACCAATCTGGTGTCCAGAGGGTACTGCCCTGCTCTCACTAGGATAGTACCATAACATTAACACCCATCTGGTGGCCAGAGCCCTGCTCTCACTGGGATAGTACATTAACACACTCATCTGGTATCCAGAGGGTACTGTCCTGCTCTCACTAGGATAGTACCATAACATTAACACCAATCTGGTGTCCAGAGGGTACTGCCCTGCTCTCACTAGGATAGTACCATAACATTAACACCCATCTGGTGCCCAGAGAGTACTGTCCTGCTCTCACTAGGATAGTACCATAACATTAACGCCCATCTGGTGTCCAGAGGGTACAGCCCTGCTCTCACTAGGATAGTACCATAACACTAACACCCATCTGGTGTCCAGAGAGTACTGTCCTGTTCTCACTAGGATAGTACCATAACATTAACACCCATCTGGTGTCCAGAGAGTACTGTCCTGCTCTCACTAGGATAGTACCATAACATTAACACCCATCTGGTGTCCAGAGAGTACTGTCCTGCTCTCACTAGGATAGTACCATAACATTAACACTCATCTGGTGTCCAGAGAGTACTGTCCTGCTCTCACTAGGATAGTACCATAACATTAACACCCATCTGGTGTCCAGAGAGTACTGTCCTGCTCTCACTAGGATAGTACCATAACATTAACACCCATCTGGTGTCCAGAGAGTACTGTCCTGCTCTCACTAGGATAGTACCATAACATTAACACCCATCTGGTGTCCAGAGAGTACTGTCCTGCTCTCACTAGGATAGTACCATAACATTAACACCCATCTGGTATCCAGAGAGTACTGTCCTGGATAGTACCATAACACTAACACCCATCTGGTGTCCAGAGAGTACTGTCCTGCTCTCACTAGGATAGTACCATAACATTAACACCCATAACATGGTGTCCAGAGAGTACTGTCCTGCTCTCACTAGGATAGTACCATAACATTAACACCCATCTGGTGTCCAGAGAGTACTGTCCTGCTCTCACTAGGATAGTACCATAACATTAACACCCATCTGGTGTCCAGAGAGTACTGTCCTGCTCTCACTAGGATAGTACCATAACATTAACACCCATCTGGTGTCCAGAGAGTACTGTTCTGCTCTCACTAGGATAGTACCATAACATTAACACCAATCTGGTGTCCAGAGGGTACTGCCCTGCTCTCACTAGGATAGTACCATGACATTAACGCCCATCTGGTGTCCAGAGAGTACTCTCCTGCTCTCACTAGGATAGTACCATAACATTAACACCCATCTGGTGTCCAGAGAGTACTGTCCTGCTCTCACTAGGATAGTACCATAACATTAACACCCATGTGGTGTCCAGAGGGTACTGTCCTGCTCTCACTAGGATAGTACCATAACATTAACACCCATCTGGTGTCCAGAGAGTACTGTCCGGCTCTCACTAGGATAGTACCATAACACTAACACCCATCTGGTGTCCAGAGAGTACTGTCCTGTTCTCACTAGGATAGTACCATAACATTAACACCCATCTGGTGTCCAGAGAGTACTGTCCTGCTCTCACTAGGATAGTACCATAATATTAACACCCATCTGGTGTCCAGAGAGTACTGTCCTGCTCTCACTAGGATAGTACCATAACATTAACACCCATCTGGTGCCCAGAGAGTACTGTCCTGCTCTCACTAGGATAGTACCATAACATTAACACCCATCTGGTGTCCAGAGGGTACTGTCCTGCTCTCACAAGGATAGTACCATAATATTAACACCCATCTGGTGTCCAGAGAGTACTGTCCTGCTCTCACTAGGATAGTACCATAACATTAACACCCATCTGGTGTCCAGAGAGTACTGTCCTGCTCTCACTAGGATAGTACCATAACATTAACGCCCATCTGGTGTCCAGAGAGTACTGTCCTGCTCTCATTAGGATAGTACCATAACATTAACACCCATTTGGTGTCCAGAGAGTACTGTCCTGCTCTCACTAGGATAGTACCATAACATTAACACTCATCTGGTGTCCAGAGAGTACTGTCCTGCTCTCACTAGGATAGTACCATAACATTAACGCCCATCTGGTGTCCAGAGGGTACAGCAATGCTCTCACTGGGATAGTACCATAACATTAACACTCATCTGGTATCCAGAGGGTACTGTCCTGCTCTCACTAGGATAGTACCATAACATTAACACCCATGTGGTGTCCAGAGAGTACTGCCCTGCTCTCACTAGGATAGTACCATAACATTAACACCCATCTGGTGTCCAGAGGGTACTGTCCTGCTCTCCATAGGCTAGTACCATAACATTAACACTCATCTGGTGTCCAGAGAGTACTGTCCTGCTCTCACTAGGATAGTACCATAACATTAACACCCATCTGGTGTCCAGAGAGTACTGTCCGGCTCTCACTAGGATAGTACCATAACACTAACACCCATCTGGTGTCCAGAGAGTACTGTCCTGTTCTCACTAGGATAGTACCATAACATTAACACCCATCTGGTGTCCAGAGAGTACTGTCCTGCTCTCACTAGGATAGTACCATAATATTAACACCCATCTGGTGTCCAGAGAGTACTGTCCTGCTCTCACTAGGATAGTACCATAACATTAACATCCATCTGGTGTCCAGAGGGAACTGTCCTGCTCTCACTAGGATAGTACCATAACATTAACACTCATCTGGTGTCCAGAGAGTACTGTCCTGCTCTCACTAGGATAGTACCATAACATTAACGCCCATCTGGTGTCCAGAGGGTACAGCCCTGCTCTCACTGGGATAGTACCATAACATTAACACTCATCTGGTGTGCAGAGGGTACTGTCCTGCTCTCACTGGGATAGTACCATAACATTAACACCCATCTGGTGTCCAGAGAGTACAGTCCTGCTCTCACTAGCATGGTACCATAACATTAACACCCATCTGGTGTCCAGAGGGTACTGTCCTGCTCTCACTGGGATAGTACCATAACATTAACACCCATCTGGTGTCCAAAGAGTACTGTCCTGCTCTCACTAGGATACTACCATAACATTAACACCCATCTGGTGTCCAGAGGGTACTGTCCTGCTCTCACTAGGATAGTACCATAAAATTAACACCCATCTGTTGTCCAGAGAGTACTGTCCTGCTCTCACTAGGATAGTACCAAAATATTAACACCCGTCTGGTGTCCAGAGGGCACTGTCCAGCTCTCACTAGGATAGTTCCATAACATTACCGTCCATATGGTGTCCAGAGAGTACTGTCCTGCTCTTACTTGGGTAGTACCATAACATTAACACCCATCTTGTGTCCAGAGAGTACTGTCCTGCTCTCACTAGGATAGTACCATAACATTAACGCCCATCTGGTGTCCAGAGAGTACTGTCCTGCTCTCCATAGGATAGTACCATAACATTAACTCCCATCTGGTGTCCAGAGGATACTGTCCTGCTCTCACTAGGATAGTACCATAACATTAACACCAATCTGGTGTCCAGAGAGTGCAGTCCTGTTCTCACTAGGATAGTACCAAAACATTAACACCCATCTGGTGTCCAGAGGGTACTGTCCTGCTCTCACTAGGATAGTACCATAACATTAACGTCCATATGGTGTCCAGAGAGTACTGTACTGCTCTTACTAGGGTAGTATCATAACATTAACATCCATCTGGTGTCCAGAGGGTACTGTCCTGCTCTCACTAGGATAGTACCATAACATTAACACCAATCTGGTGTCCAGAGAGTGCAGTCCTGTTCTCACTAGGATAGTACCAAAACATTAACACCCATCTGGTGTCCAGAGGGTACTGTCCTGCTCTCACTAGGATAGTACCATAACATTAACGTCCATATGGTGTCCAGAGAGTACTGTACTGCTCTTACTAGGGTACTTTCGTAACATTAACATCCATCTGGTGTCCAGAGAGTACTGTCCTGCTCTCACTAGGATAGTACCATAACATTAACACCAATCTGGTGTCCAGAGAGTACTGTCCTGCTCTCACTAGGATAGTACCATAACATTAACACCCATCTGGTATCCAGAGAGTACTGTCCTGCTCTCACTAGGATAGTACCATAACATTAACACCCATCTGGTGTCCAGAGAGTACTGTTCTGCTCTCACTAGGATAGTACCATAACATTAACACCAATCTGGTGTCCAGAGGGTACTGCCCTGCTCTCACTAGGATAGTACCATGACATTAACGCCCATCTGGTGTCCAGAGAGTACTCTCCTGCTCTCAATAGGATAGTACCATAACATTAACACCCATCTGGTGTCCAGAGAGTACTGTCCTGCTCTCACTAGGATAGTACCATAACATTAACACCCATGTGGTGTCCAGAGGGTACTGTCCTGCTCTCACTAGGATAGTACCATAACATTAACACCCATCTGGTGTCCAGAGAGTACTGTCCGGCTCTCACTAGGATAGTACCATAACACTAACACCCATCTGGTGTCCAGAGAGTACTGTCCTGTTCTCACTAGGATAGTACCATAACATTAACACCCATCTGGTGTCCAGAGAGTACTGTCCTGCTCTCACTAGGATAGTACCATAATATTAACACCCATCTGGTGTCCAGAGAGTACTGTCCTGCTCTCACTAGGATAGTACCATAACATTAACACCCATCTGGTGCCCAGAGAGTACTGTCCTGCTCTCACTAGGATAGTACCATAACATTAACACCCATCTGGTGTCCAGAGGGTACTGTCCTGCTCTCACAAGGATAGTACCATAATATTAACACCCATCTGGTGTCCAGAGAGTACTGTCCTGCTCTCACTTGGATAGTACCATAACATTAACACCCATCTGGTGTCCAGAGAGTACTGTCCTGCTCTCACTAGGATAGTACCATAACATTAACGCCCATCTGGTGTCCAGAGAGTACTGTCCTGCTCTCATTAGGATAGTACCATAACATTAACACCCATTTGGTGTCCAGAGAGTACTGTCCTGCTCTCACTAGGATAGTACCATAACATTAACACTCATCTGGTGTCCAGAGAGTACTGTCCTGCTCTCACTAGGATAGTACCATAACATTAACGCCCATCTGGTGTCCAGAGGGTACAGCAATGCTCTCACTGGGATAGTACCATAACATTAACACTCATCTGGTATCCAGAGGGTACTGTCCTGCTCTCACTAGGATAGTACCATAACATTAACACCCATGTGGTGTCCAGAGAGTACTGCCCTGCTCTCACTAGGATAGTACCATAACATTAACACCCATCTGGTATCCAGAGGGTACTGTCCTGCTCTCACTAGGATAGTACCATAACATTAACACCCATGTGGTGTCCAGAGAGTACTGCCCTGCTCTCACTAGGATAGTACCATAACATTAACACCCATCTGGTGTCCAGAGGGTACTGTCCTGCTCTCCATAGGCTAGTACCATAACATTAACACTCATCTGGTGTCCAGAGAGTACTGTCCTGCTCTCACTAGGATAGTACCATAACATTAACACCCATCTGGTGTCCAGAGAGTACTGTCCGGCTCTCACTAGGATAGTACCATAACACTAACACCCATCTGGTGTCCAGAGAGTACTGTCCTGTTCTCACTAGGATAGTACCATAACATTAACACCCATCTGGTGTCCAGAGAGTACTGTCCTGCTCTCACTAGGATAGTACCATAATATTAACACCCATCTGGTGTCCAGAGAGTACTGTCCTGCTCTCACTTGGATAGTACCATAACATTAACATCCATCTGGTGTCCAGAGGGAACTGTCCTGCTCTCACTAGGATAGTACCATAACATTAACACTCATCTGGTGTCCAGAGAGTACTGTCCTGCTCTCACTAGGATAGTACCATAACATTAACGCCCATCTGGTGTCCAGAGGGTACAGCCCTGCTCTCACTGGGATAGTACCATAACATTAACACTCATCTGGTGTCCAGAGGGTACTGTCCTGCTCTCACTGGGATAGTACCATAACATTAACACCCATCTGGTGTCCAGAGAGTACAGTCCTGCTCTCACTAGCATGGTACCATAACATTAACACCCATCTGGTGTCCAGAGGGTACTGTCCTGCTCTCACTGGGATAGTACCATAACATTAACACCCATCTGGTGTCCAGAGAGTACTGTCCTGCTCTCACTAGGATAGTACCATAACATTAACACCCATCTGGTGTCCAGAGGGTACTGTCCTGCTCTCACTAGGATAGTACCATAAAATTAACACCCATCTGTTGTCCAGAGAGTACTGTCCTGCTCTCACTAGGATAGTACCAAAACATTAACACCCGTCTGGTGTCCAGAGGGCACTGTCCTGCTCTCACTAGGATAGTTCCATAACATTACCGTCCATATGGTGTCCAGAGAGTACTGTCCTGCTCTTACTTGGGTAGTACCATAACATTAACACCCATCTTGTGTCCAGAGAGTACTGTCCTGCTCTCACTAGGATAGTACCATAACATTAACGCCCATGCAGTAAACTTCTATGGGACGAAATTCGTAAGGCATCTACATACGAAAATGTTGTGCTAATGGGAGACTTCAACTATAGACAGATTGACTGGAGCAATTTGACAGGAAATTTAGAGTCGGGTGACTTTCTTGATACGATCCAGGATTGTTTTTTAAAACAGTTTGTGACAGAGCCAACTAGGGGAAATAACCTCCTTGACTTGGTTCTTGCCAGTAGGGAAACACTAATTAATAATCTTGAGGTTAATGATGAGCTTGGGGAGAGTGATCACAAATCACTCAGTTTTAACATATCATGGAATTCCCCTAATAATGGCAATCAAGTCTCCGTCCCTGACTTTCGCTTGGCTGATTTCATAGGACTGAAAAATTACTTAGGTGGGCTGAACTGGAATGACCTGACTAGGGGTCAGGTAGGTGGTGATGGTTGCCGATATGATGCTTTCCAGGGCATAGTTCTAGCTGCTCAGTCAAATTATGTTCCAAATAGGGAAATCAGATCAAACAAAAATGATCCTAAATGGATGAACAATAGATTAAAATATCTGATTGGTCAAAAGAGAGGCATATATAGGCAAATCAAAAGAGGAGAGGGGCAATTAAGAAATCGATATATTCAGTTAAAGAGAGAAATAAAAAAGGGAATTAGAAAAGCAAAAAGAGATTATGAGGTTAAAGTTGCAAGAGAATCGAAGACTAACCCAAAAGGATTCTTTCAGGTATACAGAAGTAAGATCAGGGACAAGATAGGCCCACTCAAAAGTTCCTCGGGTCAGCTCACTGACAGTGATAAGGAAATGTGTAGAATTTTTAACACATACTTCCTCTCAGTTTTTACACAGGAGGATACCAGTGATATTCCAGTAATGATAAATTATGTAGAACAGGACGATAATAAACTGTGCACTATTAGGGTCACAAGTGACATGGTCCTTAGGCAAATAGATAAATTAAAACCTAACAAATCCCCAGGCCCTGATGAACTGTATGCAAGGGTTCTAAAGGAATGTAAAGAGGAGCTTAGCACACCTTTGGCTAATCTTTTCAACATATCACTACAAACTGGCATGGTGCCAGATAAGTGGAAAATGGCAAATGTGATACCTATTTTCAAAACAGGTGACAGGTCCTTAGCTTCGAACTATAGACCAATAAGCCTAACCTCCATAGTGGGAAAATTTATGGAATCAATAATTGCCGAGGCAGTTCGTAGCCACCTTGAAAAGCATAAATTAATCAACGAATCTCAGCATGGTTTTACAAAGGGACGTTCCTGCCTTACGAATTTATTAACTTTTTTCACTAAGGTATTTGAGGAGGTAGATCATGGTAACGAATATGATATTGTGTATATGGACTTCAGTAAGGCTTTTGACAGGGTCCCACATCAGAGACTATTGAGGAAAATTAAAGCACATGGAATAGGAGGAGAAATTTTTTCCTGGATAGAGGCATGGTTGACAAATAGGCAGCAGAGAGTTTGCATAAATGGGGAGAAATCAGAGTGGGGAAGCGTCACGAGCGGTGTTCCACAGGGGTCAGTGTTGGGCCCCCTGCTGTTCACAATCTACATAAACGACATAGATGAGGGCATAAAGAGCGACATCGGCAAGTTTGCCGATGACACCAAAATAGGCCGTCGAATTCATTCTGACGAGGACATTCGAGCACTCCAGGAAGATTTGAATAGACTGATGCAGTGGTCGGAGAAGTGGCAGATGCAGTTTAATATAGACAAATGCAAAGTTCTAAATGTTGGACAGGACAATAACCATGCCACATATAAACTAAATAATGTAGATCTTAATATTACGGATTGCGAAAAAGATTTAGGAGTTCTGGTTAGCAGTAATCTGAAACCAAGACAACAGTGCATAAGTGTTCGCAATAAAGCTAATAGAATCCTTGGCTTCATATCAAGAAGCATAAATAATAGGAGTCCTCAGGTTGTTCTTCAACTCTATACATCCTTGGTTAGGCCTCATTTAGATTATGCTGCACAGTTTTGGTCACCGTATTACAGAATGGATATAAATTCTCTGGAAAATGTACAAAGGAGGATGACAAAGATGATCCCATGTATCAGAAACCTTCCCTATGAGGATAGACTAAGGGCCCTGAAACTGCACTCTCTAGAAAGACGTAGAATTAGGGGGGATATGATTGAGGTTTATAAGTGGAAGACAGGAATAAATAAAGGGGATGTAAATAGTGTGCTGAAAATATCTAGCCTAGACAGGACTCGCAGCAATGGTTTTAAGTTGGAAAAATTCAGATTCAGGAGGGATATAGGAAAGTACTGGTTTGGTAATAGAGTTGTGGATGAGTGGAACAAACTCCCAAGTACCGTTATAGAGGCCAGAACGTTGTGTAGCTTTAAAAATAGGTTGGATAAATACATGAGTAGATGTGGGTGGGTGTGAGTTAGACCTGATAGCTTGTGCTAACAGGTCGGTTGCCGTGTTCCTCCCTTAAGTCAGTGTGACCTGACCTGACTAGGTTGGGTGCATTGGCTTAAGCCGGTAGGGACTTGGACCTGCCTCGCATGGGCCAGTGGGCCTTCTGCAGTGTTCCTTCGTTCTTATGTTCTTATCTGGTGTCCAGAGAGTACTGTCGTGCTCTCCATAGGATAGTACCATAACATTAACTCCCATCTGGTGTCCAGAGGATACTGTCCTGCTCTCACTAGGATAGTACCATAACATTAACACCAATCTGGTGTCCAGAGAGTGCAGTCCTGTTCTCACTAGGATAGTACCAAAACATTAACACCCATCTGGTGTCCAGAGGGTACTGTCCTGCTCTCACTAGGATAGTACCATAACATTAACGTCCATATGGTGTCCAGAGAGTACTGTACTGCTCTTACTAGGGTAGTATCATAACATTAACATCCATCTGGTGTCCAGAGGGTACTGTCCTGCTCTCACTAGGATAGTACCATAACATTAACACCAATCTGGTGTCCAGAGAGTGCAGTCCTGTTCTCACTAGGATAGTACCAAAACATTAACACCCATCTGGTGTCCAGAGGGTACTGTCCTGCTCTCACTAGGATAGTACCATAACATTAACGTCCATATGGTGTCCAGAGAGTACTGTACTGCTCTTACTAGGGTAGTTTCATAACATTAACATCCATCTGGTGTCCAGAGGGTACTGTCCTGCTCTCACTAGGATAGTACCATAACATTAACGCCCAACTGGTGTCCAGAGATTACAGTCCTGCTCTCACTAGGATAGTACCATAATATTAACACCCATCTGGTGTCCAGAAGGTACTGTCCTGGTCTCACTAGGATATTACCATAACATTAACTCCCATCTGGTGTCCAGAGAGTACTGTCCTGCTCTCACTAGGATAGTACCATAACATTAACACCCATCTGGTGTCCAGAGGGTACTGTCCTGCTCTCACTAGGATAGTACCATAACATTAGCGCCCATCTGGTGTCCAGAGAGTACTGTCCTGCTCTCACTAGGATAGTACCATAACATTAACGCCCATCTGGTGTCCAGAGAGAACTGTCCTGCTCTCACTAGGATAATGCCATAACATTAACACCCATCTGGTGTCCAGAGGGTGATGTCCTGCTCTCACTAGGATAGTACCATAACATTAACGCCCATCTGGTGTCCAAAGGGTACTGTACTGCTCTCACTAGGATAGTACTATAACATTAACGCCCATCTGGCATCCATAGAGCACTGTCCTGCTCTCACTAGGATAGTACCATAACATTAGCACAACTAGATATATTTCAGACGCTGCACTATTCGAGAAAGGATCATTTAAATCAGGGAACATAATTTGCTTAATAAAATAGACTAAGCTTCCTTTGAGAAAAATCACGTCTGAAGCTGATTAGAAATTGTGTTCTTCAGCTGTTGCACAGAACCCGAGACTCTCAAGTTTGTTAACTAGAATAGAAAGTTAAGAAATATGTACCTAGAAAGCTTAAACCCAAAAGAACCTTTGAAAACTTACCTAACCTTATTATAACAGGCTCAGTTTAATTTAGCCTAATCCAACTAAATACATTTTAGATAAGTTTACAATAATTTAGTAATAAACAAATAAATGAAATATAGTTTTTTTTTCGTAGGCTCAGAATGATTTTCGGTTGCCCTACTCGGCAAGAAGAGCGTTGATATTTAACCCAAAATCGCAAGTTTTACCTATTCGGAACGACACACACACACACACACACACACACACACACACACACACACACACACACACACACACACATATATATATATATATATATATATATATATATATATATATATATATATATATATATATAAATATATATATATATATATTTTTTTTTTCAACAATTCGGCCGTCTCCCACCGAGGCAGGGTGACCCAAAGAGAAAGAAAATCCCCAAAAAGAGAATACTTTCATCATCATTAAACACTTTCACCTCACTCACACATAATCACTGTTTTTGCGGAGGTGCCCAGAATACAACAGTTTAGAAGTATATACGTATAAAAACACAACGTATCTCTCCAAACTGCCAGTATCCCAAACCCCTCCTTTAGAGTGCAGGCATTGTACTTCCCATTTCCAGGACTCAAGTCTGGTTATATAAAATAATCGGTTTCCCTGATTCCTGTCACAAAATATTATCCTGCTCACACTGCAACAGATCGTCAGGTCCCAAATACTAATATATATATATATATATATATATATATATATATATATATATATATATATATATATATATATATATATATATATATATATATATATATATATATATATATATATATATATTAGTATTTTAACAGAATTGGTCTAGACTATTCATTCTTAATAAACAATTTTTCACAAATTGGCAATAGTTTGAAGATGTTACCAGTTACATATCTAGGAAGTTAATGTAGAGGGGAACAGGACTTTCTACTCTCGCCTGGTCGGTACCTGTTCGTTTCCGTTCCTGATACTGGTACCTGGTGGGTGTGTTCCTGGCTTTCTACGCGCGCGCGCACACACACACACACACACACACACACACACACACACACACACACACACGAAACAGGGAAAGTTTCTGTCGACATGTGCCACTGACAATTAGTAACACACACACACACACACACACGTGGAAACACTACAAAACCCAAGTAACCTGAGCAAATTACTGAAAAAGAAAGGTTAGATTCTGGTACATCAATGCGTATGGAATCATAAACAAAAACAATAAAATAGAGAATAGCAGAGGCAATACCAGACGTCATCACAGAGACGAAACTAACACCAGAACCGTGCGGTTATTTAGCGTTTTAAAAATAAGCAATTTTTATAAATATATACCATTTCTTACGTTATCAAATTTAAACTCTCGTAGTTAACTTGCTGCTCTGGTGACCAATTCACTGACATATTACATACATAATAATTTCAAAGCAAGCTATTCGAAGGCAATTTTCCTCGTTTCCACATTCTATATCCATAACTCGTACCATACCATTGAGCAAAGGTGTTAGTCAATTTAAGCGAAAGGGAAATATCCTTATTTGTGCTTAAATCTAAGTTGGGTTCTTAGTCTTTCAAAAACCCTGGAGAAGGAGTGGCACTTCTCCCTGAGCAGGGACTCGCACCCTGACGAAGGATCCTCTCAAACATCGTGAACAAAGTTTTCGTTCTTGTATGGTTATTAAGAAGTTTTGATTTTGTTTTAGTTTTATATGCCATGTCACGTTCGTATTAACTCACAGCTTCCCCCCGCGCTTATATACAGTCGTTCGTGGAACTGCTTCCTTCTCTGTATCCTCTGTGCTCTTTGTTTCTACACCATTCTATTGGCTCTTGCTCTGTCCCTCTTACGGACCTGGTTGAAAAACTGTGTATCCAGTATCTTCATCATTTCTTGGACTGTGTATGTGGCTGTGTGAGTGTGTGTGTGTGTGTGTGTGTGTGTGTGTGTGTGTGTGTGTGTGTGTGTGTGTGTGTGTATGTACGTGTGTATGTGTGTGTGTGTGTATGTACGTGTGTATGTGTGTGTGTGTGTGTATGTACGTGTGTGTGCTTGTGGGGGTGTGTGTGTGTGTGTGTGTGTGTGTGTGTGTGTGTGTGTGTGTGTGTGTGTGTGTGTGTGTGTGTGTGTGTGTGTGCGTGCTCACTTAGTTGTAGTTGCAGGTGATAAGTTATAGCTCCTGGCCCAGTCTCTTTGCTGGTCTCTACTAGGTGCACTTTCTCCCTTCTCCATGAGCTTCATCGAACCTCTTCTTAAAGCTATGCATGGATCCCGCCCCCACTACATCACACTCCAGATTCTTCCACTTCCTGACAACTCTATGAGTGAAAAAATACTTCGTAACATCCCTGTGACTAATCTGAGTTTTCAACTTCCAGATGTGATCCCGTGTTGCTGTGTCCCATCTCTGGAGCATTCTGTCTCTATCCACCTTGTCAATTCCTCTCCGAATTTTATATGTTGTTATCATGCCCCTTCTGTCCCTTCTGTCCTCCAGTGTCGTCATGTTGATTTCCCCCAACCTCTCCTCGTAGGGCATACCCCTTAGCTCTGGGACTAGTCTTGTTGCAAATATTTGCACTCTGATTTCTTGACATGTTTGACCAGGTGTGAGTTCCATACTGGTAATACATACTCCGGTATGGGCCTGACGTACACAATGTACAGTGCATTGAAGGATTCCTTACTTAGATGTTGAAACGCTATTCTTAGGTTTGCCAAGCGCCCGTATGCTGCAGCAGTGTGTGTGTGTGTGTGTGTGTGTGTGTGTGTGTGTGTGTGTGTGTGTGTGTGTGTGTACTCACCTACTCCAGTATGGGCCTGACGTACACAGTGTATAAAGTCTTGAACGATTCCTTACTGAGGTACCGGAACGCTATTCTCAGGTTTGCCAGGTGCCCATATGCTGCAGCAGTTATCTGGTTAATGTGTGCTTCTGGCGATGTACTCGGTATTATACTCACTCCTAGATCTTTCTCCTTGTGTGAGGTTTGCGGTCTTTGGCCTTCTAGCCTGTACTCTGTCTGCGGTCTTCTTTGCCCTTCTCCGATCTTCATGACTTTGCATTTAGCGGGGTTAAATTCTAGGAGCCAGTTTCTGGAAAACGCATCCAGCCTGTCCAGGTCACTTCGTAGACCTGTCTGGTCCGCGTCTGATTTAATTCTCATTAACTTCATATCATCTACAAACAGGGACACTTCTGAGTCTGAACATTAAAATGGTATAAAATACCGACAGATTGTTAGGTAAGACACATATGCAACAGTTAGGTATCTTTATTTCGAAACTGATTACATCGTCTTCAAGTATCTTCTGCTTCTATCAACTTTTCTGTACTCGACTGAAGAAGCCTACTGTGTAGGCGAAACGTTTCGAAATAAAGATACCAAACTGTTGCATATGTGTCTTACCTAACACTTCTGAGTCTATCCCGTGCGTGTGTGTGTGTGTGTGTGTGTGTGTGTGTGTGTGTGTGTGTGTGTGTGTGTGTGTGTGTGTGTGTGTGTACTCACCTAGTTAAGGTTGCAGGGGTCGATTCGTAGCTCCTGGACCCGCCTCTTCATTGCGTGTGTGAGTGTGTGCGCGCGCGCACGCTCGCTCCCCTGCTCTCGCGCACACCCACACATAAACACGTGCTCAGCTTCAAAAGGCCTAGCCGGTTCAAAGTCAAGGTCACCACACCCGCCTATCTCTAAGGCACAGTTGCCAAGCAGGCCTCGCTCGGGTTCAATTTATGTGCTGCCACTATGGACATGGTCGCCCACCACGCGAATACTTTCCAGCATGGCCAGACATGCGGCCTCTGTAAGGTACCAGCTGTTGCATAGTGATAATACCCTTTAAAGGAGTCGTACCTTGATCCAAGGCACTGCAGCTACGCTTCCATGTATCGAATTGCATTACCCCCTTTTAAATAAAGAAAATAATGTATGCAGACAGACAAATTGAGTCAAACGATTAAAAGCCTTTTTGTTTATTGTAATAAAATCTAAGTACAGGAAAAGGCAGGAAAGGGCAAATACCCCTCTCTCCCTTGCCCCTTCTCGGGGAATTCCCTGACTGCCCCTTCCCGGAGGAACCCCTGAGTGAAGAGTTAAATTACGAACCACTAAAAAATCATGAAATATACGACAAAATTTGCACACTCCTTCACTGACGTGTACACACACACTCCTTCAATGACGTGTACACACACACACACACACACACACACACACACACACACACACACACTCCTTCACTGACGTGTACACACACACACACACACACACACCTTCACTAGGACCAGTGCTGTCTCTGGTATTTGTGAACGACATGACGGAAGGAATAGACTCCGAAGTGTCCCTGTTTGCAGATGATGTGAAGTTGATGAGAAGAATTCATTCGATCGAAGACCAGGCAGAACTACAAAGGGATCTGGACAGGCTGCAGACCTGGTCCAGCAATTGGCTCCTGGAGTTCAACCCCACCAAGTGCAAAGTCATGAAGATTGGGGAAGGGCAAAGAAGACCGCAGACGGAATACAGTCTAGGGGGGCCAGAGACTACAAACCTCACTCAAGGAAAAAGATCTTGGGATGAGTATAACACCAGGCACATCTGAAGCGCACATCAACCAAATAACTGCTGCAGCATATGGGCGCCTAGCAAACCTCAGAACAGCATTCCGACATCTTAATAAGGAATCGTTCAGGACCCTGTACACCGTGTACGTTAGGCCCATATTGGAGTATGCGGCATCAGTCTGGAACCCACACCTAGCCAAGCAACTAGAGAAAGTGGAAAGGTTTGCAACAAGACTAGTTCCAGAGCTAAGAGGAATGCCCTACGAGGAGAGGTTAAGGGAAATCAACTTGACGACACTGGAGGACAGGAGAGATAGGGGGGACATGATAACGACATACAAAATACTGAGAGGAATTGACAAGGTGGACAAAGATAGGATGTTCCAGAGATGGGACACAGCAATAAGGGGACACAGTTGGAAGTTGAAGACACAGATGAATCACAGGGATGTTAGGAAGTATTTCTTCAGCCACAGAGTAGTCAGGAAGTGGAATAGTTTGGGAAGCGATGTAGTGGAGGCAGGATCCATACATAGCTTTAAGCAGAGGTATGATAAAGCTCATGGTTCAGGGAGAGTGACCTGGTAGCGACCAGTGAAGAGGCGGGGCCAGGAGCTTGGACTCGACCCCTGCAACCTCAACTAGGTGAGTACAACTAGGTGAGTACACACACACACACACACACACACACATACACACACACACACACATACACACACACACTCCTTCACTGACTGTACACACACACACTCCTTCACTGACGTGTACACACACACACTCCTTCACTGACGTGTACACACACACACTCCTTCACTGACGTGTACACACACACACTCCTTCACTGACGTGTACACACACACACTCCTTCACTGACGTGTACACACACACACTCCTTCACTGACGTGTACACACACACACTCCTTCACTGACGTGTACACACACACACTCCTTCACTGACGTGTACACACACACACTCCTTCACTGACGTGTACACACACACACTCCTTCACTGACGTGTACACACACACACTCCTTCACTGACGTGTACACACACACACTCCTTCACTGACGTGTACACACACACACTCCTTCACTGACGTGTACACACACACACTCCTTCACTGACGTGTACACACACACACTCCTTCACTGACGTGTACACACGCACACTCCTTCACTGACGTGTACACACAAACACTTCTTCACTGACGTGTACATACACACACACTCCTTCACTGACGTGTACACACACACACACTCCTT
>NC_091324.1:18465031-18552531 GCF_038502225.1 Cherax quadricarinatus | reverse complement strand
AAATTTCACTTTTCGGAAGGTGGGTTAGTGAAGAAAATATTCCGAAGTGTAGAAGTCGAACCAGGAGTGTTTTCTGTGAAGAAATAAAATATTTGATAAGAATGTGGGACAACCAGAGAAAAACGATGTAACCTACATATAACGAGAGACTTTATCTAAACACATCGAGGACACCACTTTTAAGAATGTGAACGAGGAATGGGGGAAGAGGAGGAGGAGGAGGAGAGGGAACTGAGGGAGCAGAAGGTTGAAACTGTCGAGGAGAGAATGGGATGGGGAGGGATGCAGAGGTGAGAGAGAGAGAGAGAGAGAGAAAATGCCACCTCCCCCCCTAAAAAAAAAAAGCTTATAATTCAGGAATAAAAAATGAAGGTTAAGCACCGATAGAGCATTGTGATCGAGGACAGTTTATCAGGACTTGACACCGCGGCGCCACTACACGAAGTTACACAGTCTCACAGCAGTGATAAATCACCAAGGCTCAGAGGATACATGAACACGATGTTCAAGATACTCGGAGGCAACAGTGAGATTCACATGATTCTCTCTACGATGAGGTGAACTGGAATGAATAAAACATATAAGAAAGAATTCCTTGAGAGTAAGGATGGCAGGGAAGTGAAACTCACTAGACGAGGAAGTGGAAGCTAACTCCATACGTGCATGTTAATGTGAATATGACAGAACACATTGGTTGATGAATGTGTCACATGGAACACTTAGTGGCTGTGTCTTAGTGACTGAAGTTCCACCACCGCACACACACACACACACCCATACACCCCCCGCACACACACATACACACACACAAACAGTGAGAGAATGTTTCAGAGATGGGACACAGCCACAAAGGGTCATAACTGGAAGTTGAAAATTCAGATGAGTTACAGGGATGTTAGAAAGTATTTCTTCAGTCATATGTTGTCAGGATAATAATGTAGTGGAGGCATTATCCATACATAGTTTTAAGAAGAGGTACGATGAAGCTCTTGGAGGAGGGAGAGAATGGATCTAATAGCGACCAGCGAAGAGCCGGAGCCAAGAGCAACGAATCGACCCCTGCAACCACTAATAGGTGTGTACACACGCGCACACCACACACAACAGGTCAAGTGTCAATCGACAAGTGCCTCTGACAACTAGCAACTACTACACACACACATACAGCCATTGTATTCCGCTCACGCGAGAGACACACACCCCTCCATCACTGCTCTCGGAGCATCATGCTCTCCAACCCTCGCTCACTCTTCTTCACTCTTCCTCCCTCCTTCATTCCTCACCCTCTTTTCTTTATTCCCCACCCACTCCCCTTCCTTCCCCACTCTCCTTAATTTAACATATATTTTCCTTTTGAGGTTCTGCCGAATGGGAGTGGCAAGGGAAGTGGCCTGGGCAGCAGGAGGCGCATGCTGAAGCATATAGAGAAAAATGTGCGATAATGTCGTAATTGGTGTCACACTATCATGATGGGGGATAAAAATGTTCTCGGAAGGGAGATAGGAGGAAGAGATACGATAAGCAGTATAATAAAAAAAGTCATAATAAAATGAAGACGAAGAAGAAGAACAACAAGAAAAAGAAAGAGAACAAGAAGAAAGAAAAGAAGAAGAAGAAGAAGAAGAAGAAGAAGAAGAAGAAGAAGAAGAAGAAGAAGAAGAAGAAGAAGAAGATGAAGAAAGTGAAGAAGAAGAAGAAGAAGAAGAAGAAGAAGAAGGAGGAGAAGAAGAAAGAGAAGAAGAAGAAGAAGAAGAAGAAGAAGAAGAAGAAGAAGAAGAAGAAGAAGAAGAAGAAGAAGAAGAAGAAGAAGAAGAAAGAGAAGAAGAAAGAGAAGAAGAAGAAGAAGAAGAAGAAGAAGAAGAAGAAGAAGAAGAAGAAGAAGAAGAAGAAGAAGAAGAAGAAGAAGAAGAAGAAGAAGAAGAAGAAGAAGAAGAAGAAGAAGAAGAAGAAGAAGAAGAAGAAAGAGAAGAATAAAGAGAAGAATAAAGAGAAGAAGAAGAAGAAGAAAGAGAAGAAGAAAGTGAGGAAGAAGAAGAAGAAGAAGAAGAAGAAGAAGAAGAAGAAGAAGAAGAAGAAGAAGAAGAAGAAGAAGAAGAAGAAGAAGAAGAAGAAGAAGAAGAAAGAGAAGAAGAAAGAGAAGAAGAAAGAGAAGAAGAAGAAGAAGAAGAAGAAGAAGAAGAAGAAGAAGAAGAAGAAGAAGAAGAAGAAGGCTACCTTGTTATAATTAGTAATCCTCTGATGGTTATTAATCAAGAATCTCACAAGAAAGATAAGCCATGTAGCAGTTCATATTCGCTGGGGCCACTAAACCTTTCTCCTGGAAAGCCACACACATAGGTATACACCTATTTACTGCTAGGTAAAGAGGGACAGCAGGTGCAGGTAGACTTATACCATCAGCAGGATAAACTAGATACCACAATTTTATACCTAGAAAACAAGGCGTTGCCGACAAGAAACGAGAAAACATATTTATTTTCCCAGGATAAGTTTGGATTTAAAGAAACGTACAGGATTAGCTTTAAAAAGGGCATAAATAAGCATTATCTCATTAAAGATGCGTTGATTAGTTGATTAAACTGCGTAATGGAGCCACTGAAGAACATTAGTTGTTATATTAAGTATGAGAAAGTTTCCTGTAGCTGGATATTAATTTTTTTCATCCTTTGTATGTTTACATTCTTTCTGGACCATGGAGACGAGAACTACATCTCATTATAAAACTTAACTAGGAACAGGCAAAGATTTATTATAATCTTGATACTTCTACAACTTATGATTATGAACATGAAACCCAAACATTAACTTATCCAAGATATCTGAAGCTCCTTGGAGTCGTCTTGAGAATTTGTCTCATTAATTTTGCGTAGTGAATCTTGTCATTATTTTTTGCTACCAGTCCAGTTATCTAAGTCACTGAATTAATAACAAAATAAGGGATCAATATATCACTTTTGGAATATAAGCAGTGATCAATCCCGATTGTAATTTTACCACATTTATGCTTTATTACCCAATAATCATCCAAGCCTCGACACATGGCAACGTTTCCTGCATTATTATTAAATATTCGCCGGTATTCTCCCGGCCCGGGCCTTTTCCAAGTGGTGGCCCGGCCTTGGCTCCCTCTTTAGGGAGTGTCTGAGACCTAAGTCTCCCATGGGAGGAGGCACAAGTACCTCCTCATCTTTGGGCCCAACTGTCCCCAGGCCTAGCCACAAGCTAGGCCTCTCTGGTCCGCCATCCCCGCCCCAAGGGGGCAAATGGGAATGACAGTCTTATGAGCTAAACGCTCGGGCTCTGGCACCTACCCTACCCTAGAAGGGTTAGGCATGGTGTCGATGGTTTCCTGCACTTCAGTAATGCGCTGCTTCTTTATATAAGTCTCTGTTGTGTGGTCCTAGAAATGCCCTTTGTAATATATATAAAACTGTTAGGCCCACTCGACCCCTTTGTGGAACCTTGAGACGTATTTAACAAATTATGTTTATGCTGATAATTTATTAATAACATCAAAATGTCAGAAAAAAATGCTATCTAAGAAAAACAAAGACTCAGTGTTATGACGCCGTGCCACGCGGCCTCTCCAATGGAGACAACGAGCATGCCCCCATGATACAAGATTTTTGCCTGTCACACACAGTGGTTTTTCTATCGGCTATGCATAATAAGGTGATAAAAAGCATATGAAGTTAGCTACTGACTCCAATATTTTGTCCACTATTGAGGGCAGAATGACAAAGCGGGGTTTCATAGATAAAGGCTTATCTTCCGTTGTGTAAATGAATGTGGCATTGACCACCGTCACCAGCTCTGAACCCACACCTGTTTGTAATGATTTTTTTGCATACACAAGCCAGAGATTTACCTGACTTCTTCTTTTATATCTAATAACACCTTCAAGAAGTAGATTAAAAAAATAATGTGACTTAAGTAGGACCTCTCCTACATAGGCCGGTAGGCTTACGGCAGCTTTCATTTTTCTTATGTTCTATTATTTTCACTACAACTTTAGAAACACACACAATACTACTACCACCACTACTACTACTACTACTACTACTACTACTACTAATAATAATAATAATAATAATAATAATAATAATAATAATAATAATAATAATAATTTTCAATAATGAATAAGGGACATTTGCCAGAAATGTAGAAAACAGAGAATACAGTCCCAACATGTATACTACAGTATATAAGGTAGTGAAAAAATAATCCAAAAGATCGGTAAATTACCTAAAAAAAAGTGGTTTCAAACACAAGAAAAAGAACGGGCTCAGAAAGGCTAAAGTGTTGTCTTACAAATCTGCTTGAGATCTATGATAAGGAGATAGAAGAGAGGTAGGAGAGAGAGAGAGAGAGAGAGAGAGAGAGAGAGAGAGAGAGAGAGAGAGAGAGAGAGAGAGAGAGAGAGAGAGAGAGAGAGAGAGAGAGAGAGAGATAAGTGGACTGGATATTCTTGGACAGCAAGAAGGCATGGGTTAGTTTAATATGTTTATTATGCACCCCATACCCATCCTGTGGGCGGTAGTCAAAAGATTACAGAGGTACATTATTGGTCCAGGGACTGGACTCCAAAGTTTTGATAACTGAGCAAGTTACAGAGGTAATGAACTCACAATTTACAGAGGTAATGAACTCACAATTTACAGAGGTAATGAACTCACAATTTACAGAGGTAATGAACTCACAATTTACAGAGGTAATGAACTCACAATTTACAGAGGTAATGAACTCACATGAGACACTACAATGTATGCAAAAATACCCAATGGGAAATAAATACTTAATATAGTTGTATGACAAGAGGTATCAGAATGTGTTAGTGTAACAAGAGAGATTCCACGAGGACTGGTACTGGTACAAGTGTCACTCACACTCCACGAGGACTGGTACTGGTACAAGTGTCACTCACACTCCACGAGGACTGGTACTGGCACAAGTGTCAGTCACACTCCACGAGGACTGGTACTGGTACAAGTGTCACTCACACTTCACGAGGACTGGTACTGGTACAAGTGTCACTCACACTCCACGAGGACTGGTACTGGTACAAGTGTCACTCACACTCCACGAGGACTGGTACTGGTACAAGTGTCACTCACACTCCACGAGGACTGGTACTGGTACAAGTGTCACTCACACTCCACGAGGACTGGTACTGGCACAAGTGTCAGTCACACTCCACGAGGACTGGTACTGGTACAAGTGTCACTCACACTTCACGAGGACTGGTACTGGTACAAGTGTCACTCACACTCCACGAGGACTGGTACTGGTACAAGTGTCACTCACACTCCACGAGGACTGGTACTGGTACAAGTGTCACTCACACTCCACGAGGACTGGTACTGGTACAAGTGTCACTCACACTCCACGAGGACTGGTACTGGTACAAGTGTCACTCACACTCCACGAGGACTGGTACTGGAACAAGTGTCACTCACACTCCACGAGGACTGGTACTGGCACAAGTGTCACTCACACTCCACGAGGACTGGTACTGGCACAAGTGTCACTCACACTCCACGAGGACTGGTACTGGTACAAGTGTCACTCACACTCCACGAGGACTGGTACTGGCACAAGTGTCACTCACACTCCACGAGGACTGGTACTGGCACAAGTGTCACTCACACTCCACGAGGACTGGTACTGGTACAAGTGTCACTCACACTCCACGAGGACTGGTACTGGTACAAGTGTCACTCACACTTCACGAGGACTGGTACTGGTACAAGTGTCACTCACACTCCACGAGGACTGGTACTGGCACAAGTGTCACTCACACTCCACGAGGACTGGTACTGGTACAAGTGTCACTCACACTCCACGAGGACTGGTACTGGCACAAGTGTCACTCACACTCCACGAGGACTGGTACTGGCACAAGTGTCAGTCACACTCCACGAGGACTGGTACTGGTACAAGTGTCACTCACACTCCACGAGGACTGGTACTGGTACAAGTGTCACTCACACTCCACGAGGACTGGTACTGGTACAAGTGTCACTCACACTCCACGAGGACTGGTACTGGTACAAGTGTCACTCACACTCCACGAGGACTGGTACTGGCACAAGTGTCACCCACACTCCACGAGGACTGGTACTGGTACAAGTGTCACTCACACTCCACGAGGACTGGTACTGGCACAAGTGTCACTCACACTCCACGAGGACTGGTACTGGTACAAGTGTCACTCACACTCCAAGAGGACTGGTACTGGTACAAGTGTCACTCACACTCCACGAGGACTGGTACTGGCACAAGTGTCACTCACACTCCACGAGGACTGGTACTGGTACAAGTGTCACTCACACTCCACGAGGACTGGTACTGGTACAAGTGTCACTCACACTCCACGAGGACTGGTACTGGCACAAGTGTCACTCACACTCCACGAGGACTGGTACTGGTACAAGTGTCACTCACACTCCACGAGGACTGGTACTGGTACAAGTGTCACTCACACTCCACGAGGACTGGTACTGGTAAAAGTGTCACTCACACTCCACGAGGACTGGTACTGGCACAAGTGTCACTCACACTCCACGAGGACTGGTACTGGTACAAGTGTCACTCACACTCCACGAGGACTGGTACTGGTACAAGTGTCACACTCCACGAGGACTGGTACTGGTACAAGTGTCACTCACACTCCACGAGGACTGGTACTGGTACAAGTGTCACTCACACTCCACGAGGACTGGTACTGGTACAAGTGTCACTCACACTCCACGAGGACTGGTACTGGTACAAGTGTCACTCACACTCCACGAGGACTGGTACTGGTACAAGTGTCACTCACACTTCACGAGGACTGGTACTGGCACAAGTGTCACTCACACTCCACGAGGACTGGTACTGGTACAAGTGTCACTCACACTCCACGAGGACTGGTACTGGTACAAGTGTCACTCACACTCCACGAGGACTGGTACTGGTACAAGTGTCACTCACACTCCACGAGGACTGGTACTGGTACAAGTGTCACTCACACTCCACGAGGACTGGTACTGGTACAAGTGTCACTCACACTTCACGAGGACTGGTACTGGCACAAGTGTCACTCACACTCCACGAGGACTGGTACTGGTACAAGTGTCACTCACACTCCACGAGGACTGGTACTGGTACAAGTGTCACTCACACTTCACGAGGACTGGTACTGGCACAAGTGTCACTCACACTCCACGAGGACTGGTACTGGCACAAGTGTCACTCACACTCCACGAGGACTGGTACTGGTACAAGTGTCACTCACACTCCACGAGGACTGGTACTGGTACAAGTGTCACTCACACTCCACGAGGACTGGTACTGGTACAAGTGTCACTCACACTCCACAAGGACTGGTACTGGTACAAGTGTCACTCACACTCCACGAGGACTGGTACTGGTACAAGTGTCACTCACACTCCACGAGGACTGGTACTGGCACAAGTGTCACTCACACTCCACGAGGACTGGTACTGGTACAAGTGTCACTCACACTCCACGAGGACTGGTACTGGTACAAGTGTCACTCACACTCCACGAGGACTGGTACTGGTACAAGTGTCACTCACACTCCACGAGGACTGGTACTGGTACAAGTGTCACTCACACTCCACGAGGACTGGTACTGGTACAAGTGTCACTCACACTCCACGAGGACTGGTACTGGCACAAGTGCGGATTAATTTTATTTCCATTATTTCTTATGGGGAAAATGGTTTCGAGTTTCGTGAATTTCGACTTTCGGCAGGATCTCTGGAACGGATTAATCACGAAACTCGGGGGTCCACTCACTCACACTTCACGAGGACTGGTACTGGTACAAGTATCACACTCCACGAGGACTGGTACTGGTACAAGTATCACACTCCACGAGGACTGGTACTGGTACAAGTGTCACTCACACTCCACTCTCCTCCTACACGCATTGTCTTCTTAACCTCTGTATGCTAGAAGTGCTCAAGATCCCAGAACCGTAACGTTGTCTAATAAATATATCCTAGTGTTAGCTCAAGTGTCTTTTTAAACCAATGTGTCGGTATCTATTACTAAGGTTTATACCATCCTGTTTTTAGTATAGTTGAAAGACATGCTGGAAGTAAGAGTACAAAATGTCTGTGTATGAATGGTACACAGGACATGTACATAACCTTCACGACTACGACAACTACTACTACAACTAACCCATCTCTTTGGGAAGGACCTACTTCCACTGGGGAATCCCGCCTACCAGTGAATATGCCCTCGTCTGCTACACCTGACGTTACTATATAAGCGCCAGGATCCTTTCTTCTGCTTCAGAATCTCCACGACTATGGTGCTCTTCGCACCTACTCCTAGGTTGAGGGACTGATTACCTCATCTTCTATACATAGTTCTACTGTCTTCAAGTTATGTCCTAGAATTTGTATTGATAAAGCCACTGGATGGCGAAACGTCTACAATAAAGATACCCAGATGTTGCACATGTGTCTTAATCTCACAAAATGTCTGTTTACAGTTGATGTACAACGCTTACAATAGTAAGATACCGAAATGTTGAAGTAAAATCATGTAGATCAAGCTTTTATTATGATGGTATTTAGCTCTGTAAAGAAGCTTATCGAGACAAATGCACAGTATACTGCCACACATATTCAGAGTCGAGGCCTGGTGTGAAATTAGGATTTCCGTGGAGGCCTATGGCAAATTATGTAAGAATTTTCAGGCATGCTGGAGGCCTACTGTTGTTGCCTGTTGAGTGTGGTGCTGTGAGATCTCTATTTAAGTAAAATGACGTGTGCTAGAATGTTGGTTGTATTCTAGGAACCCTTACTCTGCTCCATGGTATCTCTTGGGCTCATCAGGGTTGCTTTCCAACTTTTTTTTTTTTTGCAAAAAGTTATTACCCTCTTTTAGGATATTTTTTCAGATCCATTAAGCGTATAGGTTTGTCCTTACAGATTTCGCAAGAATTGGTTTTCATATGTCGTTTGGTTTGATTAGTTGGTTTTTTGGTATTGTGCAGGTATTGTTTTATGAGATTTTCGTTGATTAAATGAAGAGAGGTGTTCAGTTCTTCCTCAAGAATAAACTGAATAAAGAACCGGCGATATTAAATTTGTTTTACAGGGTCTTTGAGTTGAAACGTCTGGACGTGATTATGAGGATATAACAGAGGGCGAGATTGTTTTTGAGCTGCTCTGCTTCAATTGTTGTATAACCCTTGTGGCTTAGCGCTTCTTTTTTATAATAATAATAATAATAATAATAATAATAATAATAATAATAATAATAATAATCTGCTTCAATTGACTACATGTAAACATTTGCGAAAACTGAACCAACTGGTGATCCCATCGCAATGCCAAATTTCTGTCTATGAAACAAAATTTAAAGAAAAAAACAGTTGAGATTATTACATAATTCTGAAAGAACCATGAAATCTTGACATGGTATCTGTAGCTGCAATGTCGTTTTGACTTTCCGGTGTAGGAGAGCAATGATTTGTGACACATTATTACAGTTAAAGTTTATTCCACTTGTCTTTTTTTCTGCCTGGCTTTCATCCTACCAGAAATTCATTTCTAACCAATGCCAGGTTATGAAAATTGAGAAAGAGGAAAGAGAAAATGAATATACAAATGGTTCGAGACACACACACTACAAACTTTACCAAAGGTGAACATAATGTTGAATATATCTCCAGAGGTGTACTGCAGTTGAAAAATCTAATGCACATTTGGTTATCAGGAATTTTTACACAGGGTTATTTATTACCTTGTATATAAGATATTCAGGCCAAATGGAGTAAGCAGCACCAACCTTGAAACCACACTTGATAAAGCATGTAAAGAAACTAGAGAAAATGCATCGATTTGCAATGAGACTTTTAACCTAGCTTGGCGCCTAGCTGGTTTATTGCCCCTTTACTTAGCCTCGTACGCCCCTTCAAATCTGCCTCCACTACCTTTTCACCCAGGTCATATCACTTCCTGAGAACCCGGAGGCTGAAGAAGTATTTCCTGATATTTGTGTGCAGTTAAGTCTTTCAATTTCCAAATGGGCCATCGTGTGCCCATTTTTTCGCCTCTTTCGTCTCAGAATGTTTTGTACGTCGATATCATGTCTCCACTAGTCCTTTTCTCGTCTAAGGCCATTGGTTTCAGTTCCATTAGTTTCACCTCTTAACTTCTTTCTCCTAGGTGCGAAACTTGACCCCTGCAACCACAAACAGAGGAGTACATAACTGCCTCCAAGCCTCTGCAACATGTGTACACACACAGACACAGCCAGAAACGAGTATGAACAGATAAGCAGGGAGGCCCAGCGACAGTACGAAAACGACATAGCATCGAAAGCCAAGTCTGACCCAAAACTGCTATATAGGCCACATTAGGAGGAAGACAACAGTCAAAGACCAGGTGATCAGGCTGAGGAAAGAAGGTGGGGAACTCACCAGAAGCGATCAAGAGGTATGTGAGAAGCTCAACAAGAAATTTAAGGAAGTATTTACAGTGGAAACAGGAAGGCCTCTGGGTGGACAGAACAAAGGGGGACGCCAACAAGAAATATACCAACAAGTGTTAGATGACATACACACAACTGAAGAGGAGGTGAAGAAGCTGCTAATGGACCTTGATACCTCAAAAGCAATAGGACCAGACATCTCCCCGTGGGTCCTTAGAGAGGGAGCAGAAATGCTGTGTGTGCCACTAACCACAATCTTCAACACATCCCTTGAAACTGGGCAACTACCTGAGGTATGGAAAACAGAAAAGAGGCACTGAACTATAGACCAGTGTCATTGACGTGCATAGTATGCAAAGTAATGGAGAAGATTATCAGGAGGAGAGTGGTGGAGCACCTAGAACGGAACAAGAGTATAAACGCCAACCAGCACGCATTTATGGAAGGCAAATCCTGTGTCACAAACCTACTGGAGTTTTATGATAAAGTAACAGAAGTAAGACACGAGAGAGAGGGGTGGGTTGATTGCATCTTCTTGGACTGCAAGAAGGCCTTCGACATAGTTTCTCACAGGAGATTGGTGCAGAAGCTAGAGGATCAGGCGCGTATAACAGGAAGGTCGCTGCAATTAATCAGAGAACACCTAACAGGGAGGCAACAACGAGCCATGGTACTTGATGAGGTATCATAGTGGGCACCTGTGACGAGCGGGGTCCCACAGGGGTCAGTCCTAGGGCCAGTGCTATTTCTTGTATATGTAAATGACATGATGGAAAGGTTAGACTCAGAAGTGTCCTTGTTCGCAGATGATGTGAAGTTAATAAGGAGAATTAAATCAGATGAGGATCAGGTAGGACTTCAAAGAGACCTGGACAGGCTGGACACCTGGTCCAGCAACTGGCTTCTCGAATTTAACCCCGCCAAATGCAAAGTCATGAAGATCGGGGAAGGACAAAGAAGACCGCAGACGGAGTATAGGCTAGGTGAACAAAGACTGCAAACCTCGCTCAAGGAGAAAGATCTTGGGGTGAGTATAACACCGAGCATGTCTCCGGAAGCACACAACCAGGTAACTGCTGCAGCATATGGGCGCCTGGCAAATCTGAGAATAGCGTTCCGATACCTTAGTAAGGAATCGTTCAAGACACTGTATACCGTGTACGTCAGGCCCATACTGGAGTATGCAGCACCTGTTTGGAACCCACACTTGATCAAGCACGTCAAGAAATTAGAGAAAGTGCAAAGGTTTGCGACAAGGTTAGTTCCGGAGCTCAGGGGAATGTTCTACGAAGAAAGGTTAAAGGAAATCGGCCTGACGACACTGGAGGACAGAAGGGTTAGTGGTGACATGATAACAACATACAAAATTCTACGTGGAATAGACAAGGTAGACAGACAAGATGTTCCAGAGAGGGGACACAGAAACAAGGGGTCACAATCGGAAGTTGAAGACCCAGACAAATCAAAGGGATGTTAGGAAGTATTTCTTCAGTTATAGAGTAGTCAGGAAGTGGAATAGCCTAGCAAGTGAGGTAGCGGAGGCAGGAACCATACATAGGTTTAAGATAAGGTATGATAAAACTCATGGAGCAGGGAGAGAGAGGACCTAGTAGCACTCAGTGAAGAGACGGGGCCAGGAGCTGAGTCTCGACCCCTACAACCACAAATAGGTGAGTACACACACATGTCAGCTGTTCCAGTAACTCAACATGCATACGCAATCTAAAGTAAATAAAAGTTTACAAACTTCAAATGCAGAATATAAACAAATTAATAATGACGCATTTTTAGCGTATGATCATGAGTGTGAGTTTGTGGTTATAATCTCTTGAGTCACCGAGTCATACGCAGTTTGTAGTTTCAGCGTAAGAAACTGAGTTCACTCACCTTCCTGTGGTGTTTACACATGAGAGTGCTCACCACGTGCGCTCTGGTACACACACGTGAGAGAGCGTAGGTTCCTCAGCCTCCACACACACACACACACACACACACACACACACACACACACACACACACACACACACACACACACACACACACACACACTCACACACACACACTTTACATTTAAGAGATGCGACCACGGAGTGACAACTCGTAAAATGAGGTCAACAGATATAACGGAAAAAGTAGGAAAATGGATATTCTGTTTTATATTAAATGGAACACAAAAAGTATTAGTAAGCAAAACAAAGTGTGGCAACACCTGCACGCACGGACAACCCTTATCCCTTCCCTGCTCTCTCCCACCTGCACGCACGGACAACCCTTATCCCTTCCCTGCTCTCTCCCACCTGCACGCACGGACAACCCTTATCCCTTCCCTGCTCTCTCCCACCTGCACGCACGGACAACCCTTATCCCTTCCCTGCTCTCTCCCACCTGCACGCACGGACAACCTTTATCCCTTCCCTGCTCTCTCCCACCTGCACGCACGGACAACCCTTATCCCTTCCCTGCTCTCTCCCACCTGCACGCACGGACAACCCTTATCCCTTCCCTGCTCTCTCACACCTGTACGCACGGACAACCCTTATCCCTTCCCTGCTCTCTCCCACCTGCACGCACGGACAACCCTTATCCCTTCCCTGCTCTCTCCCACCTGCACGCACGGACAACCCTTATCCCTTCCCTGCTCTCTCCCACCTGCACGCACGGACAACCCTTATCCCTTCCCTGCTCTCTCACACCTGTACGCACGGACAACCCTTATCCCTTCCCTGCTCTCTCACACCTGTACGCACGGACAACCCTTATCCCTTCCCTGCTCTCTCCCACCTGCACGCACGGACAACCCTTATCCCTTCCCTGCTCTCTCCCACCTGCACGCACGGACAACCCTTATCCCTTCCCTGCTCTCTCACACCTGTACGCACGGACAACCCTTATCCCTTCCCTGCTCTTTCCCACTATCACCACCAAGGTATGTATGTACTCACCTGTTTGTGGCTTCATGCATGTATGTATGCATGTATGTATGCATATATGTATGTATATATGTATGTATGCATATATGTATGTATATATATGTATGTATATATGTATTTATATATTTATGTATGTATATATGTTGGTTTAGAAAGACACGTAAGCAAACACTATAACATATTTATTAGAAAACGTTTCGGTCCTGGGACCTTGATCACTTCTAAGTGAGAAGTGATCAAGGTCCCAGGACCGAAACGTTTTCTAATAAATATGTTATAGTGTTTGCTTACGTGTCTTTCTAAACCAACTTGTCGGTATTTATTACCAAGGTTTATACCACGTATATATGTATTTTATGTATGTATATGAATGAATTTATGTACATAAATGCATTTATGTATGTATACGAGTGTATTTATATATGTATGTGTATGTATGTATTAATATATGCAACAGACCACAACAAATATTAATCATGACGCTTCCAGCACCTGTGCAATCGGAAGTGCCGTAGTCAACGTGTCCTCCTAATACGAGGAACGTTACACATCCAGTACGATACAACTATTTCTGCTCAGTATAAGCGCTCTATAAAATGTGTAATATCAATTTCTCTACCAATGTAATAATATCTATTCTCTGGATTTACGTATAATTAACCAACAATAACGAAGTAACACATAAGGAGCATCTCACAGTCCCGCAGAGCGTTGGTATACCAAAACAAACCGTTGGTATACCAAACCAAGCTGTTGGTATACTCTTCGCACTTCAGTGTCTATGTAAGTCACACTTGATACACACCTGACAACGAAATTCAAATGAATATTGTAAATACTATAAGTTACTCCAAACATATGTCCTCAATGAGCCGATTCGATTAAAATGGACAAACACATGAGCGAGAATTAAGGAAAAGGGTCACAATCCCGTCTCTGGAAGAATTCGCCAAAAACCCGCAATTAGGAAAGAACCCTTATGTTATAAGGTTCTTCTCATAACTGCGTGTTTTTGGTGAAATGAGTGAGCAAGGTTGGGTGCAAGGACCTGCTTAGCATATCTAACAGGTCTACTATTCTTAAGTTCTTGTTACAGCTTGATGCTGTCTTCGAAGAACTCCAACAGAATTCTGTGAACCTGAGACAGCATGAGATCAACACCTCAGTCCATGTGGAAAAAGACACTTATGTACAGTTCAGGACATTTATTAAAGGAATAAATGCCCTGAACTGTCCACAAATGCCTTTTTCCACATCTTGTCGGTATTACCATTCCATTTCTCACGTCAGTCCATATGCCATAATTAAGTCATGAAAAGAGAGTAGTTCCTTCATTAAGCTCAGCAGACTCCTAAGACGTAACTGCCGTTTGCTCAGCATTCCTGTGGGCAGAACCTGCTGATGCAGGTACAAAAAAATGCAAATTAAGTCAGCATAATTCTCGCATATAGCATCAATGTGATAAAGAATTCTGGGACCATTCTTTTGCAAATACACCAGATATGTCGACATGTTTCTTAACGCAAAATATATCTAAGTAAAAATATCAGCTATGCCTTAATTAAATATCTCATTATCACTGTCTTGATTAAGCAAAACGTATGTCGGGAGCCAGAGCCTGGATCAATTACGAGCCTCTGCAATATATCAGCTATTGCTCCCGTTTTTTTCTGGTGTGAAACCTATTAGCTGTTGCCCAGAAGACATGTACAATGACGCAAGGCAAGTAAACAATGACGTAAGGTACGTACAAAGTGTCGTGAGATATGTATAAAGTGGCGTAATATACGTACCCAATGGAGTAAGGTATGTTCAAAGTGACGTAAGACAAGTAAAATGGTGACGTTAGATACGTACACTGTTAAGTATGGTAAGTACACAGTGACGCAAGATATGTACACAGTGACGTAAGGGAAATACAAAGTGACATAAGGGAAGTACACAGTGATATAAGACTAAGTAAAAAGCAACGTGAGATGCGTACACAATGGCGTAAGACAAGTGCACAGTGACGGAAGGTAAGTACACAGATAAATACACAGTGACCAAGTCACTATATACACAAGTGACATTAACACACAGTGCCATAACGCAAGTACACAGTGACGTGAGGCGAGTACTAAGATAAGTACACAGTAACCTGGGGGCGTTGACCCCTCGGAACGACCTCCAGGTAGACTCCAGGTAGATATGCAGTGACGTAGTGGAAGACTTGAGATCAAAGATCTCAGAAAGACTGAAGAGAAATACTCTGTGCCACGGAATGACTGTGTAACCAGAAAATAGTGCATACCAGTGTTATTTGTCTGACCGGTTTCGAGGGTTTCTTTACCCACGCAACACGGACTGAGGCCCGGCTTCCTGGTTGATTGCCTGTTCAACCAGCCTGTTGCTGCTAGCGGCCATTACAAAGCCTACTTGATCTGACACTTGGCGGAGAAAGAGTACATTTTTATAATCGTCAGGAGGGGCTTACAGTGCTTGGGGAATAAGAAGTAATGAGGTTTGATCCAAGAAAGAGGTAGCTCAGGTGCCTTGTATCAAGAACCCTTCACAATAATGAAGACACCTCCCTCTCTCTTGAAGGGGCAGCGGAGGAGAGCAAGCTGGAGGCGCCTTAGTTCTAGGAAAATTATGTCGTCATGGTGCAAACAAAATCCACTACATTATATGACCGTTGTAAAAACAAAAACAAATACTCAACCAAAGTTTTCCACAAGCTGTGGTAAATCTAGCTCTTGTTTTTCTTAAGTCATTTGTCAGTATGTACGAATGTAACAATTAATTAGAGTGACAGTATTCTAGCTGGTGACCTAGTGGTCCTAATACTGCCTTTCCACTGCACCACTAAGGGTCACAGGTAATGCTCCAATCCGGAAATTCTTTTATCTGGAGAGGCTGGTGACTCGTTCACGTTTTTTTTTTTTTTTTCAACATCTCCAGGCAATAACAGTTTTGTGATTTTTGCGAGTCACTACAAGTAACCAGTGATAATGAATTGCCAATGTGTCTACCTAAGATGACTACTTCTGGCACATACGACGGTTTTATTGGCTACTGCAGAGTAGTTTACTTTCGGTCAAGGGGACTTCTAGTAATGCGGTTTCCAACCGGGGTACAATCAAACACGGGTACAGTGGAACGAGGGTATACACTGGTGGCCAACACTCGCGACTCTCGTCAGGAAAAGTGGTGGTTCCATTCCCGGAAGGAAGATCGAGTCTCCATTGCTCTACCCAATTACACGTGATTATACTGCAGCATCAGAGGCTACACCAGTGGAAAATCCAAAGAGTAAGATAATATTTCAAGCGTAACAAGCAGTTAAGTGCTTTGCAATCCTACACTCATTCATAACATTTTAAATTTAGAAATGTTTCTTCAGTTCATTGTGAGGTATAGCGGCCAGGGATTTCTGGCATTAAACAAACAGTGGAGTTAGTATTTACGCACGGGTGACCCACAGAAATAGCCGAGCTATGTATACCGTCTATGATAAATTAAGTAGGGGGTGCTCTGAATATATGATAGCTTAAACTGGGATGCCGTGAATGTGTCTTAAATAAGTTGAAAGTGAAAATTGCTTAATAAGTCACTGGTGCCTATCACAGGTACCTCTAGCATCTTCCAAAGATGCCTCTAATGTCTGTCACAGGTGTTTCTAGTGCCTTTCACAGGTGCCTTCAGTGCCTATCATAAATGCCTCTAGTGTTTACCACAGGTGCCTCTAGTTTCTACCCAGGTTCCTCTAGTACTTATCACACAGATGCCTCTAGTGCTTATCACACAGGTGCCTCTAGTGTGTTTCACAGGTGCCTCTAGTGCCTACCACAGGTGCCTCTAGTGCATACTACAGGTGCCTCTGGTGCTTACCACAGGTGCGTCTAGTGCCTACCACAGGTGCCTCTAGTTTCTACCACAGGTGCCTCTAGTGCTTATCACAGGTGCCTCTAGTGCCTACCACAGGTGCCTCTAGTGCATACTACAGGTGCCTCTGGTGCTTACCACAGGTGCGTCTAGTGCCTACCACAGGTGCCTCTAGTTTCTACCACAGGTGCCTCTAGTGCTTATCACACAGGTGCCTCTAGTGTGTATCACAGGTGCCTCTAGTGCCTACTACAGGTGCCTCAAGTGCTTACCACAGGTGCGTCTAGTGCCTACCATAGGTGCCTCTAGTGCCTATCACAGGTGCCTCTAGTGCCTACCACAGGTGCCTCTAGTGCCTACCACAAGTGCTTCTAGTTCCTACCACAGGTGCCTCTAGTATCTATCACAGGTACTTCCGGTGCCTACCGCAGGTGCCTGTAGTTCCTACCACACATGCCGCTAGTGCCTATAATAGATGCTTTTAGTGCCTGGCACAGTTGCTCCTAGTACCTGCCACAGGTGATCCTAGTGCCTGCCACAGGTGCCTCTAGTTCCTACCACAGGTGCCTCTAGTTCCTACCACCGGTGCCTCTAGTGCCTACTACAGGTACCTCTAGTGCTTACTACAGGTGCCTCTAGTGCCTACTACAGGTGCCTCTTGTTCCTACTATAGATGCCTCTAGTGCCTATCACAGGTGCCTCTAGTTCCTATCACCGATGCTTCTAGTTCCTACCACAGGCGCCTCTAGTGTCTATCACAGGTGCGTTTAGTGCCTACCACAGTTGCTCGTAATACCTGCCACAGGTGCTCTTAGTGCATCTAGTTCCTGCCTGCTGCAGATGCCTGAAGTGACTACAGCAGGTCTTTCTAATGTCTACCACAAACACCTTTATAGTCTGCCACAAGTGCCTGTAAAGCCCACCACAGACGACTTTAATGTCTGCGGAAAACGAGCCATACTCATGGTGCTCATGCGTTCATTTCAAATATTTTATCTTGACCTTTTAGCCTCATTCGACCCACAAAAGCCTATGAACATCCAGGTACCTATTTAGTACTAGGTGAGCAGAGGAAGGTGCATGGAAACATATGTTTGTGTGTGGAGAGTGGGTACTAAGTTGCACTAATCAAGTTGAAGTTGTGAAGGTCGGGTAGCAGTTCTTGGCCCTCGCCTTCTAGCTACATACAGCCGATTTCACTAGTTCCACGTTCTCTTGAGTCTTGTCGTACCCATCCTTAAAACTGTTTAGAGTTCACCGCCTGAGGCTGAGGAAGTGTTCCCTTATGCATTCTTTGCTACTTGTAAATTAATTTATACTTCTCTTCCCACCATTCACCTTCCCATGTTCCCGATGCATGTATTTCAGATAGTCTTCTCTGTCCCGCTTATCCTCTAATGTCTTCAGGTTCGGTTCTTTTAGTAAGATCCTTAAACCTGCCTTTGATAGGTTCCTGAATGTGGCTTTTAGGTGTTCATGATAAATCAGATACATGTGCAACACTTGGGTATGTTAATTGTGGAGACGTTTCACCACGTAGTGGCTTCATCAGTCCAATACAGAGTAGAATGGTGACGATCAGAAGGAGTTCGAGGTAATCAATCCACGAATCATAAGATTGACTGATTACATCGACTCCAGGTGGAGAGACTGATTACTTCAAACTCCTTCTAATCTTCACCATTCTTCTTTGTATTGCACTGATGAAGCCACTGTCTGGCGAAACATTTCCACAATAAAGATACTGAAATGTTGCACATGTGTCTAATTTATCAACCTATCGGTTCTCTGAAACATTTTTCTCCATTAGGTGTGCATATCCCGCCATTATAGTATACTGTATGCGCCTCCAGTGATGTCTGTTGCTATGTGTACCAAAAGGCAACAACTTTAAGTCTGTATCTTTTGTCCCTCCAGTCTATACTTCATCTCCGGTAATTATCTTCCATCCATGATAATTATAACATTTCAATAGCGTGGGGTTGAATTGCAATAGTATACGACTATATCTCTTTTAACATACAACGCTGATTCCAATCGTTTATGCGTCATATATAGGGCCGTGAATGATTACTGAGACTCTTGAAAGCTACTCTTAGATTCGCTAGATGAGCGTTTGATGCGAAGGTCTGTGTTTCTGGCGATATGCTGGGAGCTATTCTCACCCCCAGGGCATTCTTTGATTAAGGCTTGCAGCATTTTCTTTCCCCAGAGTTTATACGCAGTTTCCGGTCGTCTTTCCGCTTCCCAGATTTTCATAACTTTGCATTTGGTGGGGTTGAATTTTAGTTTCCATTTGTCTGACTAATCTTGCTATTTGTCAGGTCCATTCGTAGTCTGTCTTAGTCCTCGTCGGTTATTACCGTCATCATCAATCTTACATCCAAAAACATAGATATAGCTGACTTTATATTATGCCATGTCATTCATATATACCAAAAACAGGACCGGTCTGAATACCGATCCTTGTGGAACTCAACTCCTTACACTTGCCCATTCTGACACCTCTTCCCAGACACTCACTCTTTGCATCATCCTCATTAAGTATTCTTTGACTAACTGTAGTACCTTCCCAGTTATTCTCTCCTGATCCTCAAGTTTTTATATCAATCTCTCGTGTGGTAATGTCAAATGCCTTCTTATAATCCAAGAATAACCAGACCACCCATTTTTTTCAAGTCTGTTTTAATTCTATTACTTTGTCATAGAACTCCACCAGGTTTTGTTATTAAACCAGCTCTCTCCAAGTGCTCAAAAATTCTTCTTCTGATCATCTTATCCATTACCTTATATAATACTCATGTCAATGGTTACGACTTGTAGTTTATGTTTCCTGTTGGTCTCCTTTCATAAATATTCGGGCAATATATGTTGTCTTCCCGATCTCTGGGGATGGCTACGTATCTGTCGACTTGTGGAGCTACCTAATGGTTCGGACAGTACCTCTGCTTTACTTTGGTGTGCGTGTGTGTGTGTGTGTGTGTGTGTGTGTGTGTGTGTGTGTGTGTGTGTGTGTGTGTGTGTGTGTGTGTGTGTGTGTGTGTGTGTGTGTGTGTGCATGTGTGTGCGTGTGTGCATGTGTGTGTGTGCGTGAATACTCACCTAGTTGTACTCACCTAGTTGTGGTTCCAGGGGTCGATTCAGTGCTCTTGGCCCCGCCTCTTCACTGGTCACTACTGGGTCACTCTTCCTGCTCCATGAGCCTTATCATACCTCTTCTAAAACATATGTATGGATCCTGCCTCCACTACATCACTTATCACACTATTCCACTTCCTGACAACCCTGTGACTGAAGAAATACTTCCTAACATCCCTGTGATTCATCTGAGTCTTCAACTTCCAACTGTGACCCCTTGTTGCTGTGTCCCATCTCTGGAACATTCTGTCTCTGTCCACCTTGTCGATTCCTCTCAGTATTTTATGTTATCATATCCTCCCTATCTCTCCTTTCCTCCAGTGTTGTCAGGTCTATTTCCCTTAACCTCTCCTCGTAGGACATACCCCCTAGCTTCGAGACTAATCATGTTGCAAACCTTTGCACTTTCTCTAGTTTCCATGTATGTGTGTACTCACATAATTGTACTCACCTAATTGTAGTTGCAGGGGTCGAGACTCATCTCCTGGCCCCGCCTCTTCACTGAACGCTACTAGGTCCTCTCTCTCCCTGCTCCATGAGCTTTATCATACCTCGTCTTAAAGCTATGTATGGTCCCTGCCTCCACTACTTCACTTTCTAGACTGTTCCACTTCCTGACTACTCTTTGTTTATTTATTTATTTAGTAATTTTAGCATACATACAGAGGTACAAAAAAATACAGGTAAGAGCAGCATGCCAAAGCCACTTATATGCATAGCATTACGGGCTGGCTTAAAATTAACTTAAGATTAACTAAGCAATGATGTAATCAGTGATAAAACATTATTGTAAACAGATAACAATAAAGCACAAATGAGTATTACAAAGACAGGTCATATGGTTGCATGCATTGCTGTACATTCAGTAGAATGGAGTATTCTGTTAGGTAGTGTATTTAAAAAAATAACAAAGTTAGATTGGGTCCTAGGTTTAACATTTGTGTGATATAATTGTGAGTAACATTTAGGATACAATTTATAAGGTTCAGTTATTCAGTATTTATTTGGTTTTGAGTGAGTAAGTGATCTTTGAGAAGAGACTTGAATTTATAAACAGGTAGTGTTTCTTTTATATTTACAGGTAATGAATTCCAGATTTTAGGGCCTTTTATGTGCATTGAGTTTTTGCATAGCGTGAGATGGACACGAGGAACATCAAAGAGTGATCTGTGCCTTGTGTTATGGTCATGTGTTCTGTTGAGGTTGGCAAGGAGATGTTTGAGGGGAGGGTTAATATCAGAGTTAAGTGTTCTATGTATGTAATAGGTGCAGTAATAAGTATGAATGTTTTGTATGGTGAGTAGGTTGAGTGTTTTGAATATTGGTGGAGTGTGCTGCCTGTAGTGAGAATTTGTTATCATTCTAACTGCAGCCTTTTGTTGGGTAATTAGTGAGATCTGAGGTGGTTAATTGTTGTTGAGCCCCATGCACAAATTCCATAGGTGAGATAGGGGTAAATAAGAGAGTGATATAGGGCCAGGAGGGCTGACTGTGGAGCACAGTACCGTATCTTCGATAGTATGCCTACAGTCTTGGAAATTTTCTTAGAAATTTGTTGTATATGTGTATAAAATTTGAGTCTATTATCAAGGTGGATTCCTAAGAATTTTCCCTCTGTTAGCTTTGTGATAGGTGATCTGTTTATCGTTATGTTAAGAGGTACATCTGTAGCTCTGTTTCCAAACTGAATGAAGTAGGTTTTGTCAATGTTTAGTGTAAGTTTGTTAGTCCTCATCCAGGTAGATATTTTCTGTAATTCGGTGTTTACAGTATTGGCTAGCGTGACTGGGCTCGGGTGAGAGAAGACGTATGTAGTGTCATCTGCAAAAAGTGTGGGTTTGAGTAATTGCGAAGCATTTGGTAGGTCATTTATGTATAGGAGAAAGAGAAGAGGGCCAAGGACACTTCCCTGTGGGACACCAACTGTAATTGGTTGAGCGGAAGAGCTTGCCCCATTTGCGTACACATATTGGGTTCTGTTGTTGAGGTATGACCTGAGGTAGTTGAGGGAGTGCCCTCTTATACCATAGTGTGACAATTTTACGTGGAGCAAGTCATGGTCAACTGTATCAAAAGCTTTACGTAAGTCAATGAAGATCCCCAGTGGGACTTCTTTTTTCTCTATTGCAGTGTATATATGTTCTAGCATGTGTATAATAGCATCATTAGTATTTTTATTAGGCCTGAATCCAAATTGGCAGGGGTTGAGAATGTTTTGGGAGATGAGGTAGGAGTAGATTCGTTTATGAATTAATTTTTCGAAGATTTTTGAGAGAGGGTGTAAATTGGATATTGGCCTATAGTTATTCAACTCTGTTTGGTCTCCTCCTTTATGGATCGGGGTGACCCTTGCTATTTTGAGAGCTGTAGGGAAGGTGGAGGATTCAATGGATTTGTTAAAGAGTGTTGCAATGATTGGTGATAGTACTTGTGACACTTTTTTGTATATAAAGGGTGGTAAGGTATTTAAATCTCCTGCCTTTTTTTTTAGTGCGTTGATAATAAGGGAGACTTCGTATGGGTTAGTCGGAGCTAGGAACAGTGTGTTCGGGTAGTTGCCAGTGAGGTAGTCATTTGGTGGGGTATCTGAGCTTGGGATTTTATTGGCAAGGTTTTGTCCTATAGTGGAGAAGAAATCATTGAGTCTGTTTGCTGTTTCTGTTGGTGGGAGTTGGGGTTCATCTGATTTTGCTAATTTTATTTCGCTATTTCGTGATATCTTTTTTGTTCCCAGAATTTCTGATAGGATCTTCCAGGTCTTTTTTTATATCACCTCGTAAGTTGGATAATCTGTTCTTATAATACAATTTTTTTGCCCTTCTTATCAAGCTGGTTAGGACTGACGAGTAACGTTTTGTTTGGTCTCTGGTTATGTGACCCATTCTGTACTGTTTTTCATACCAGTGTTTTGTATTTATGGATTTGAGAATGCTGGGTGTTAGCCAGGGACTGTTCAGTCTCTTAGCTGTCATTTGTTTAGCTTTTTTAGGGCAGTGCTTGTTATAGAGGTATTGGGTCTTTTTTAGAAAATTATTAAAACATTCGTCAATATCTGTATAGATTTCTAGCTCAGTGTGCCAGTCAATGTTTGTTACTGCTGTTGTGAAGTTATTAATGGCTGCCTCATTGTGAAGTCTGAAGGTGACTTTAGTAGTGTCTTGGGGTATTTTGCCAAGAGTTGTTATGAGGAAAGTAGGGTAGTGGTCTGTGGTATTATCTGTAATTATCCCTGATTTTAAAGGGGATATGGTGTTGGTCCAGATGTGGTCAAGTAGGGAAACACTAGTCTCCGTAACTCTTGTAGGTTTTGTTACTGTTGGTAGCAACATGCAGTTACTCATTGTGTTTGTGAATTCAGTAACGTGTGGGTCCTGGTCTTGCAGGAGATTTATATTGAAGTCACCTGAGAGTATTAACATATTAACATCCCTTTGACTCACCTGAGTCTTCAACTTGAAAGTGTGACCCCCTGTTTCTGTTTCCCCTCTCTAGAACATCCTGTTTCTGTCCACCTTGTCTATTCCACGCAGTATTTTGTGTGCCGTTATCATGTCTCCCGTAACCCTCCTGTCCTCCAATGTTGTCAGTCCGATTTCCCTTAACGTTTCTTCGCAGGACATTCCCCTTAGCTCTGGAGCTAACCTTGTCACAAACCTTTGCACTTTCTCTAATTTCTTTCAAACTGGGGCTGCATACTCCAGTATGGGCCTTGAACGATTCCTTACTAAGGTATCGGAACGCTATTCTCAGGTTTTCCAGGCGCCCATATGCTGCAGCAGTTATCTGGTTGATATGTGCTTCCGGAGACGTGCTCGGTGTTATACTCACCCCAAAATCTTTCTCCTTGAGTGAGGTTTGCAGTCTTTGGCCACCTGGCCTATGCTCTGTCTGCGGTCTTCTTTCCCCTTCCCCGATCTTCATGACTTTGCATTTGGCAGGGTTAAATTCGAGAAGCGAGTTGCTGGACCAGGTGTCCAGCCTCTCCAGGTCTCTTTGTAGTCGTGCCTGATCCTCATCTGATTTAATTTTTCTCATTAACTTCACATCATCTGTGTGTGTGTGTGTGTATGTGTGTGTGTATGTGTGTGTATGTGTGTGTGTGTGTGTGTGTGTGTGTGTGTGTGTGTGTGTGTGTGTGTGTGTGTGTGTGTGTGTGTGTGTGTGTGTGTGTGTGTGAATAAATGGCAGAGTTTAGTGTAGACATACAAACACACACACACCCACTCACACACACACACACACACACACACACACACACACACACACACACACACACACACATACACACACACACACAGCCAACAAGGCAACTTTTCTCTTGTGAAAGTTTAATGTTGGTGACTCGCACTGTATAGCGAAATGATGAGCGGAGAGAGAGAGAGAGAGAGAGAGAGAGAGAGAGAGAGAGAGAGAGAGAGAGAGAGAGAGAGAGAGATAGACAGATAGATAGATAGATAGATAGAGAGAGAGAGAGAGAGAGAGAGAGAGAGAGAGAGAGAGAGATACAGACAGACAGACAGACAGACAGAGACAGAGACAGACAGAGAGAGAGAGACAGAGACAGACAGAGACCTGCATTTCATCCCTTATCAAAGTCTCACTAACAGCACCAGGGTACAGTGGCCTATCTCTCACCCTCTCTCACACACAGCTCCACGGTAAACTGACCTGTCTTTTTCTTTCACACACAGCACCACAATACACTGACTGTCTCTCAGGTACACTAACGTGTCTCTCTCCCTCTCACAGCACCACGGTGCACTGGCTTGTCTCTCTCACAGTCCCATGGTACACTGACCTGTCTCTCTCCCTCTCCCAGCACCATGGTACACAGACCTGTCTCTCTCCCTCTCCCAGCACCATGGTACACAGACCTGTCTCTCTCCCTCTCACAGCACCATGGTACACTGACCTGTCTCTCTCTCCCTCTCTCAGCACCATGGTACACTGACCTGTCTCTCTCTCTCTCTCTCTCTCTCTCTCTCTCTCTCTCTCTCTCTCTCTCTCGCAGCACCATGATACACTGACCTCTCTCTCCCTCTCACAGCACCATGGTACACTGAACTGTCTCTCCCTCTCGCAGCACCATGGCACACTGATCTGTCTCTCTCTCTCTCTCTCTCACAGCACCATGGTACACTGACCTATCTCTCCCTCTCACAGCACCATGGTACACTGACCTCACTCTCTCCCTCTCACAGCACCATGGTACACTGACCTATCTCTCCCTCTCACAGCACCATGGTACACTGACCTATCTCTCCCTCTCACAGCACCATGGTACACTGACCTCACTCTCTCCCTCTCACAGCACCATGGTACACTGACCTCACTCTCTCCCTCTCACAGCACCATGGTACACTGACCTCACTCTCTCCCTCTCACAGCACCATGGTACACTGACCTCACTCTCTCCCTCTCACAGCACCATGGTACACTGACCTCACTCTCTCCCTCTCACAGCACCATGGTACACTGACCTCACTCTCTCCCTCTCACAGCACCACGGTACACTGACCTCACTCTCTCCCTCTCACAGCACCATGGTACACTGACCTCACTCTCTCCCTCTCACAGCACCATGGTACACTGACCTCTCTCGTACTTACATTACCAATGATCACATAAGAAACTACTGTAAAGAAGAGCTCCAAGAACAAGGGAACAGAGATGGATGTTACGGGCGAGAGAATGTCATAGAGACGCGGAGAAAAATCTTTTTATTTTTGTAAGTTGCATCATATGTAGGTACGATGGGACCCAAAAGGGGCGGGACGAAGAGCCGTGGTCCGACTCCCCGCAAACACAATTGAGCATATGCATTGTTTTGAGAAGGAAGACAAGATTCAGAAATTTGCATCCAGGGTGGAACGGAGGGAGAATGCACTGTGAAAGAAGAGTAAAGGTTTTGAAGGTAACGATCTTGGGAGATAAGAAGACTTAGGGAGACTTGGTTATGATGTATAAAATATTCAAATGAATGGGTAAAACGGATAGGGAAAGGCGGTTTAAAATGCCACATGGGAACTTTGATGGAAAATAAAAATGTAGATGGGTCCTAGAGACCTTTAGGGTACAATTCCTCAGTCGAAGACCGGCAGAGAAGTGAAACGAAATAGACCAGGAAGCAATTTTTATATATTTATTGTTGTTGATACTTCCTGGGACCATCAACCAAACACCAAGGAATGATCAGGAATCGATTTAAGAAAAATATAAAGGTTCCACTTTATACTTTATGCTACTGGTAATTACCCATATCAGCGAGGAAGTATGTTGAAACACCTTAGACCTTCTAAGTTTAATGAGTTATCTGTCTGTATACCTACTGGCTGCCTGTATTTCACTCAGTACTGTATGTTTCCCCTTAACCATGGCTCCCGTTATCGTGAGGAACAATGTCAATGTGCAGATTTTTAATCAATACTTACAGTGTCTGAGGAAATTAAAAGTTTGAAGAAATTTATACTGAGAGTGAAAGTTCTCTGTACTTTCTCCAGGTCTGCAATTTCGCCGATAGTGAACAGCATTACAATGTAAGTGTATATTATTATTATAATCAAAAAGAAGCGCTAAACCACAAGGGCTATACAGCGCTGCTTGTAAGTGTACAAATGACTTAAATATTATCATCATCATTGACTTGTTTTGAGTAGTAGGTATGACAAGACCCACAAGACTAGGAATTAGTAATATCAGTCAATATAAAATCAAGGGTGGGGACAGGAGCTACAGAACAACTCCTTAATAAAGTAAATCAGCGAGTACATGAGGAGGACTCACCCCACATCTCCCCTACACAAGAATATAGCAGTTACTGTGTTATTTTTGTACATCAACCTGATGGACACCTTTACCTGGTTGCCTCAGCTTTTTTCTGCCTCTGAAGAATGCCATTTATAACTTTTCATAACTAGACAACACTTCATCTGAGCACTGTACTGTAACTGGTGTACTGTAACTGAGGAAATGTTGACATAACTGCTTGCATGTGTAGATCCCCTATAGTCAGTTATACATAAACCATTCCTTTGTTTGTTTTCCATACGATAACTTGAGTAAGCCTCTTACGATTGGCTTCAGATTTCAACACTGGTGTATCCTACATAGAAAAAAAAGGGTTGGGATTGTTATTGGAGCTTGTAGGTTCATATCTGACAATCTTATTTTTAAAATGGTAATGTATTGTTTTCGGTGAAATAATATGAGTATGTCCCCTATAAACGCCTTAAATCTTTAATTGCTGATGCACCCTATGGAAGGGATACTTTTTTGTTTAGGCTTTTTACGTACAAATTTGCCAATATATTAACATTGTTAATGACCTTAGAATTGATTTTGAGTTATATAAATCTTTGACACTTAAAGGTACTGACTTTTTGAGAAATAACTAGAGAATGCCTCTTCTGTTTTTCGGAGAAAGGTTTGGATAAATTTTGGTCCGTGTTGGTGCCAGTTTGTAAATATTTCTGAAGAACTTGTGTCTCTGGCAAGTTTCTGTCTTTTCTTCCATCTTAACAAAACTGTTCAAGCCATCACTTAATAACGTCTTGCTTTACAGTACACGCCGTTTACTACTGCTCTCTCTCTCTCTCTCTCTCTCTCTCTCTCTCTCTCACACACAACACACACACACACACACACACACACACACACACACACACACACACACACACACACACACACACACACACACACACACACACACACACACATTAAAAAAAACATTGACCTCTACCTCTGCACTAAACGGCACCAGTTTTGTTCCTTTTTTCACATGGACAATTTTCTTTCTCCCTTACCATAATATCCCACTGCTCCTTGTTCATCTCATCTAAGGACACTACACTTCCTCCATCACCATCAAAACAAACTGCACTATCTTATCAACATTTATTTGAGGAGACACTGCTTAATTAACCTGCCCCCTCCACCAGAGGTCATTGCATTGTATCTTCTTCGTAAGTTCAAGTTCCTCTCTCTCTCTCCCTCTCTATCACAAGTTATTGCTCTCTCCCTGTCTCTCAATATCTCTCGTTTATATATATTTTACTCTTATCTACAGAGTTCCTGCAAGTATTATGCAAGGTATACTGTTGCATACTGGAGCAATCTGTACTACGTGTGACGGTGTGCAGGTTCCTCGTCGACCACACACAAGATACGCTTGAATCTGCAACACTTTTGGCCACCACACTTGGCAAGGGTCGGAGTAGAGTTCCTAATATTGTTGCAGTCAAACTCCGCCTTCAGGACACCGGCTCCATTACTGAAACTTAAGATACTTTCATTCCCTCTTACTTCAGTTACGCTCCTTCAGGATTACAACACTGGTGTCACAGAGAGGTTCATCCAGTGACTGGTGCCATATAGTGGAGAGGTTCATCCAGTGACTGGTGCCATATAGTGGAGAGTTTCATCCAGTGACTGGTGCCATATAGTGGAGAGGTTCATTCAGTGACTGGTGCCATATAGTGGAGAGGCTCATCCTGTGACTGGTGCCATAAAGTGGATAGGTTCATAAGTGACTGATGCCATATAATGGAGAGGTTCATCCAGTGACTGGTGTCATATAGTGGAGAGGTTCAGTGACTGGTGCCATATAGTGGAGAGGTTCGGTGACTAGTGCCATTTAGTGGAAAGGTTCGGTGGCTGGTGTCACATAGTGGGGAGGTTCATCCAGTGACTGGTGTCATATAGTGGAGAGGTTCAGTGACTGGTGCCATATAGTGGAGAGGTTCGGTGACTGGTGTCATATAGCAGAGGTGTTCATCCAGTGACTGGTGTCGTATAGTGGAGAGGTTCGGTGACTGGTGCCATATAGTGGAAAGGTTCGGTGACTGGTGTCATATAGCAGAGGTGTTCATCCAGTGACTGGTGCCATATAGTGGAGAGGTTCGGTGACTGGTGCCATACAGTGGAGAGGATCAATGACTGGTGCCATATAGTGGAGACTTTCAGTGACTGGTGCCATATAGTGGAGAGTTTCAGTGACTGGTGCTATATAGTGGAGAGGTTCAATGACTGGTGCCATATAGTGGAGAGGTTCGGTGACGGGTGCCATATAGTGGAGAGGTTCAGTGATTGGTGCCATATAGTGGAAAGGTTCAGTAACTGGTGCCATATAGTGGAGAGTTTTAGTGACTGGTGCTATATAGTGGAGAGGTTCAGTGACTGGTGCCATATAGTGGAGAGGTTCGGTGACGGGTGCCATATAGTGGAGAGGTTCAGTGATTGGTGCCATATAGTGGAAAGGTTCAGTGACTGGTGCCATATAGTGGAGAGGTTCAGTGACTGGTGCTATATAGTGGAGAGGTTCAGTGACGGTGCCATATAGTGGAGAGGTTCAGTGACTGGTGCCATGTAGTGGAGAGGTTCAGTGGCTAGTGCCATACAGTGGAGAGGTTTAGTGACTGGTGTCATATAGTGGAGAGGTTCGGTGACGGTGCCATATAGTGGAGAGGTTCAGTGACTGGTGCCATGTAGTGGAGAGGTTCAGTGGCTAGTGCCATATAGTGGAGAGGTTTAGTGACTGGTGTCATATAGTGGAGAGTTTCAGTGACTGGTGCCATATAGTGGAGAGGTTCGGTGACTGGTGCCATACAGTGGAGAGGTTCAGTGGCTGGTGCCATATAGTGGAGAGATTCAGTGACTAGTGTCATATAGTGGAGAGGTTCAGCGACTGGTGCCATACAGTGGAGAGATTCAGTGACTGGTGTCATATAGTGGAGAGGTTCAGTGACTGGTGCCATATAGTGGAGAGGTTCAGTGACTGGTGCCATATAGTGAAGAGTTTCAGTGACTGGTGCCGTATAGTGGAGAGGTTCATCCAGTGACTGGTGCCATATAATGGAGAGGTTCAGTGACTGGTGCCATATAGTAGAGATTCAGTGACTGGTGTCTTATAGTGGAGAGGTTCAGTGACTGGTGTCATATAGTGAAGAGATTCAGTGACTGGTGTCATATAGTGGAGAGGTTCAGTGACTGGTGTCATATAGTGGAGAGGTTCAGTGACCGGTGCCATATAGTGGAGAGTTTCAGTGACTGGTGCCATATAGTGGAGAGGTTCAGTGATTGGTGCCATATAGTGGAGAGGTTTAGTGACTGGTGTCATATAGTGGAGAGTTTCAGTGACTGGTGCCATATAGTGGAGAGGTTCGGTGACTGGTGCCATACAGTGGAGAGATTCAGTGACTAGTGTCATATAGTGGAGAGGTTCAGCGACTGGTGCCATATAGTGGAGAGATTCAGTGACTGGTGTCATATAGTGGAGAGGTTCAGTGACTGGTGCCATATAGTGGAGAGGTTCAGTGACTGGTGCCATATAGTGGAGAGGTTCAGTGATTGGTGCCATATAGTGGAAAGGTTCAGTGACTGGTGCCATATAGTGGAGAGTTTTAGTGACTGGTGCCATATAGTGGAGAGGTTCTGTGACGGTGCCATATAGTGGAGAGGTTCAGTGACTGGTGCCATGTAGTGGAGAGGTTCAGTGACTGGTGCCATATAGTGGAGAGGTTCAGTGACTGGTGCCATATAGTGGAGAGATTCAGTGACTAGTGTCATATAGTGGAGAGGTTCAGTGACTGGTGCCATATAGTGGAGAGATTCAGTGACTGGTGTCATATAGTGGAGAGGTTCAGTGACTGGTGCCATATAGTGGAGAGGTTCAATGACTGGTGCCATATAATGGAGAGGTTCAGTGACTGGTGCCATATAGTAGAGATTCAGTGACTGGTGTCTTATAGTGGAGAGGTTCATCCAGTGACTGGTGCCATATTATGGAGAGGTTCAGTGACTGGTGCCATATAGTAGAGATTCAGTGACTGGTGTCTTATAGTGGAGAGGTTCAGTGACTGGTGTCATATAGTGAAGAGATTCAGTGACTGGTGTCATATAGTGGAGAGGTTCAGTGACTGGTGCCATATAGTGGAGAGTTTCAGTGACTGGTGCCATATAGTGGAGAGGTTCGGTGACTGGTGCCATACAGTGGAGAGGTTCAGTGGCTGGTGCCATATAGTGGAGAGATTCAGTGACTAGTGTCATATAGTGGAGAGGTTCAGTGACTGGTGCCATATAGTGGAGAGGTTCAGTGACTGGTGCCATATAGTGGAGAGGTTCAGTGATTGGTGCCATATAGTGGAAAGGCTCAGTGACTGGTGCCATATAGTGGAGAGTTTTAGTGACTGGTGCCATATAGTGGAGAGGTTCGGTGACGGTGCCATATAGTGGAGAGGTTCAGTGACTGGTGCCATTTAGTGGAGAGGTTCAGTGACTGGTGCCATATAGTGGAGAGGTTCAGTGATTGGTGCCATATAGTGGAAAGGCTCAGTGACTGGTGCCATATAGTGGAGAGTTTTAGTGACTGGTGCCATATAGTGGAGAGGTTCGGTGACGGTGCCATATAGTGGAGAGGTTCAGTGACTGGTGCCATCTAGTGGAGAGGTTCAGTGACTGGTGCCATATAGTGGAGAGGTTCAGTGACTGGTGACATGTAGTGGAGAGATTCAGTGACTAGTGTCATATAGTGGAGAGGTTCAGTGACTGGTGCCATATAGTGGAGAGGTTCAGTGACTGGTGCCATATAGTAGAGAGGTTTAGTGATTGGTGCCATATAGTGGAAAGGTTCAGTGACTGGTGCCATATAGTGGAGAGGTTCAGTGACTGGTGCCATATAGTGGAGAGGTTCGGTGACGGTGCCATATAGTGGAGAGGTTCAGTGACTGGTGCCATGTAGTGGAGAGGTTCAGTGACTGGTGCCATATAGTGGAGAGGTTCAGTGACTGGTGCCATACAGTGGAGAGGTTCAGTGGCTGGTGCCATATAGTGGAGAGATTCAGTGACTAGTGTCATATAGTGGAGAGGTTCAGTGACTGGTGCCATATAGTGGAGAGGTTCAGTGGCTGGTGCCATATAGTGGAGAGATTCAGTGACTAGTGTCATATAGTGGAGAGGTTCAGTGACTGGTGCCATATAGGGGAGAGGTTCGGTGACTGGTGCCATATAGTGAAGAGTTTCAGTGACTGGTGCCGTATAGTGGAGAGGTTCATCCAGTGACTGGTGCCATATGGTGGAGAGGTTCAGTGACTGGTGTCTTATAGTGGAGAAGTTCAGTGACTGGTGTCATTTAGTGAAGAGATTCAGTGACTGGTGTCATATAGTGGAGAGGTTCAGTGATTGGTGTCATATAGTGGAGAGGTTCAGTGATTGGTGTCATATAGTGGAGAGGTTCAGTGACTGGTGCCATATAGTGGAGAGGTTCAGTGACTGGTGTCATATAGTGGAGAGGTTCAGTGACTGGTGCCATATAGTGGAGAGGTTCAGCGACTGGTGCCATATAGTGGAGAGGTTCAGTGATTGGTGTCATATAGTGGAGAGGTTCAGTGACTGGTGTCATATAGTAGAGAGGTTCAGTGACTGGTGCCATATAGTGGATAGGTTCAGTGACTGGTGTCATATTGTGGAGAGGTTCAGTGACTGGTGTCATATAGTGGAGAGGTTCAGTGACTGGTGCCATATAGTGGAGAGGTTCAGTGACTGGTGCCACATAGTGGAGAGGTTCAGTGACTGGTGCCATATAGGGGAGAGAGGTTCAGTGACTGGTGCTATATAGTGGAGAGGTTCAGTGACTGGTGCCATGTAGTGGAGAGGTTCAGTGACTTTTGCCGTATAGTGGAGAGGTTCAGTGACTGGTGCCATATAGTGGAGAGGTTCAGTGACTGGTGCCATATAGTGGAGAGGCTCAGTGACTGGTGCCATATAGGGGAGAGAGGTTCAGCGACTGGTGCTATATAGTGGAGAGGTTCAGTGACTCGTGCCATATAGTGGAGAGGTTCAGTGACTTTTGCCGTATAGTGAAGAGGTTCATCCTGTGACTTGACACACAGTGGAGAGGCTCATTTAATTATGATTATAATTCTATTTCAGACATCCACGCAGTAGTCTTATGACCATCACGTCCGGTGTCACAGTTCTTTCATGTGCATCTTGTCTTGATTTTTGACAGTTCCTGACCGTCAGTTTTGTTGTCAATTTCTGTCATTTTCTCTCAGTTTTGAAGTCTGTCCCTCCGTCCTTCTCCGTGTCTCAAAGTTAGCAGAAACACTTTCTTGCACTTCAGTCAAGCTAGCTATGTCTACCTACCTGGAGGGTATTCCAGGGATCAACGCCCCTGCGGACCGGTCCACGACCAGACCTCCCGGTGGATCAGGGCCTGATCAACCAGGCTGTTACTGCTGGCCGCACGTAGTCCAACATACGAACCACAGCCCGGTGACATGAGATTAATTGTAAGTGTGAGGAGGCTAACTCTATGTGTCAAGAGCAAAACTTATCTGCAAGAAGGTCAGAGATCCTTGAACGATGTGTCCTTGGTCGAGTATCATGTCGACTGTGAGATAATAACGTGTCCTCGATTGAGTATCCTGTCTCTCCCTAACCAGGGAACACCTGGTTCTGGAGCCCACATAACCTGATAAAAACTCCCCTTCTGTTAACGAGTCTCACCGAGAGATTGCTCAGCGTTTATATTTCTCTCTTTCTCTCTCCTCTCTCTCTCTCTCTCTTTCTCTCAAACACACACACCTCTCCCTATCAGAGGTCAGTGCTTTCACTCTAGCATAGAGTGCAATGCTCTCTCCCGCACTACTAAAGGTTATTGCTCTCAATCTCTCTTCATAATAATTCTCTCTCTCTCTCTCTCTCTCTCTCTCTCTCTCTCTCTCTTGCAAAGGGTTTGACAAGGTTAGGTTAAGGATCCCTAACTATATTGACAAGCTAAGAGTTGTTACCTACGTCTCTCTCTCTCTCCCTCTCCTGTATGTATACACAAAGATGTATATTTCTCGATATACATTCCATGAAAGTTTCGTATATTCGCTGTTTTAAGTTCTTAAAGTTATTTTGGTGTACGTATGCAGGTGAATTCCTATCTTAATGAAACAAGCACATTAGATTGGCATTAAACATTACTAATGAATCTTGTACATTAATGACAGTGTGTGTGTATGTTTGTATGTGTGTGTATGTGTGTGTGTGTGGTTGGGAGGCTCGACTCTCCGATCCAGGTCCCTCCTCTTAACCCTGTACGACTGGTTTCAAGAGTTTCCCACCTCATTATATATATATATATATATATATATATATATATATATATATATATATATATATATATATATATATATACACTATCTTTCCTATCTTTAAAACTGTGTATTGTGTTTGCTTCCAGTACCTCACCTAAACATTCTTGCGGAATGAAATGAAGATATGGACAAATTGCAAAAAGAGCTTTTACTGGGGCAATGTTTCGCTGTGTAGAGCTTTCATCAGATCGTGACTTGATAAAGCTCTACACAGAGCGAAACGTTTTACTAATATATGTTAATTCTACAACTTGAGTCTTAGCCTTCATAAATCCTTCCACCTCTTGGCCATCTTGAGGCTGAAGTTTCCCTTCTTAACATCCGTGTAACTCATTTGCATCTTAAACTTCCAATTGCGCCTCGTTGTTCCCGATCTTCTCTCCACCAGTCAGTCTGTCCGCGCCTACACTCTCAAGTTCTCTGAATATCTTTACGTTGTTATCTTGTCTACGCTGGTTCTTCTTTCTTCTAAGGTCATCAGGTTCGGTTAATCTCCCCTTTCATCGTAGCTATGACATCAGCCTTGTAAATCTCCGGACTTTCTCTATTTCATGCTTGGTCAAGTGCTGGATCTAGGCAGGTCTTGCATACTTAATGATATATCTACTTAAGTCGTTTGTTTAGGATTAGCAAGATCTACTAGTTAAGTAGAACATGAGAAAGGCGGAACACTGCAACAGGCCTACTGGCCCATACTGGGCAGATCCTTCTCAAATCCAACCCACTAGTTAGCTAGACGAGCATATGTCACAGTCACTATTCTATTATGCCTCCAGTGAAATATGTATTCGTGTATGCATGCATGTATGTATGCATGCATGCATGTGTGTCTGCGTTTGTGTGTGTGTGTGTGTGTGTGTGTCTGCGTGTATGTGTGTATGTGTGTGTGTGTGTGTGTGTGTGTGTGTGTGTGTGTGTGTGTGTGTGTGTGTGTGTGTGTGTGTGTGTGTGTGTGTGCACATGTAGATGTTTGTGTGTGTGCTGCTTCCCCCGGCCACAACTACGCACAGAACAGGTTTGCAATGGATTTCTCCTCGTCACTGCGTGAAGCTAAAATTGTCAGTTTTAACTTCCTAATGCTCCAAACACCGCCACCGCCAAATATATATCGCTCGTAGTAACTGGCACTGGTTCCTCCTCCCTGTCTTATATTATTATTATTATTATAATCAAGGGGGAAGCACTAAACCCGGAGGATTATACAGCGCCTGGGGGGGGATGTGGAAAGCATTCAGGCTTAATTCGGGGAACTGGAGCACAGATCCAATTCCCTAAATCAAGAGCCCCTCACCAACATCAAGGAACCTTCCTTGAGGGGTCCCTGTCTTATAGACTAAACCAAACGTATAAATTCATTACTTGTGTTTATGTGTGTACTCGCCGATTCATGTTTGTGGGAGTTGAGTCCTGCCTCTTGGCACCGATCCTTCAGCTTCTTGGATCAGCATTACTGGTGTCTGGCCTTTAAAGCATTATTATAAATTTTCTTAAAAACTGCGACTCTACTTTGCCCTCCGTTGATTCCATATAAAGTTCATTAGATTTTCCTATCACTCTGACACTATGACACTTCCCTGTGTCTACCTCCCGTCTGCTCACCATTGTCTCTAGTTCTCGCGTTTCATACAGTCTGTTCCTATCTGCCCTTTAATATCCTTAACGTAAATGTCCCGTCTAGTCCTCCTCTACTCATTAGTTTCTTAGTCTCTCCTCGTGCTGAACACTCCTTAACTCTGGAATCTTGTCATTTTATAAATATTTTCTCAAGCTTCTGAACGTGCATAATCAGATAAATATTCCACAATGCTGCTGTTGGTTTAAGATGTTAAGGCAGGCCTGCTCTACCATGTGTGCAGAATTCTAAAGTATTTTTAATGAGATTTTCTATCGTCGTTTTTTTTTTGAGGTTATACGGTTGACGAGCCCCTCCGGCGCTATGTTCAATTTAAAGTTTATTACCAAAGCATTTCCTTTCTATGCTGTTTATATTTCCTCTCCTACTGGTCTGTTTTCTATCTCGGCTCTTCTCTCTCCTCTGAATTTCATTAGCATATTCGGACTGAAATTTAGCAAGGCATTTATTTAGCCTTTCCCGCAACATTTGAAGTCTTCCTTGAGGGCGTTTCTCTGTAACATATATATTCTTCTTCATAGATTTGCATCATCTGCACAAAGAAACACAAGATTCGTTTTCCTCTGGCAGGTCACTGACATATATTTGGAACAGTAGTGGCCCTAACACTGATCCTTGGGGGACCTCTTATGTTACTCTCGCTCATTCTGGCTCTTTCTTTTTGTACTCGTGTTCTTTGTCTTCTGTTTTACAGGTGCTTCTTGATCCACTGCTTGTTTAAATAGCACGTGGATTAGTTTTTGGCAAGGAAACCGTGTTAAATGCTTCACTGCAGTCTGTCTTTTTCGTTTCATCTCAGCAACAGTAACAAATAAGAACAGATTCGTGAGTGTGTGTGTGTGTGTGTGTGTGTGTGTGTGTGTGTGTGTGTGTGTGTGTGTGTGTGTGTGTGTGTGTGTGTGCTCACCTATATATCTCAGTAGTAGTAACCAGTTACCAGTAACCACTGTGCCAGTTGACTCACGACCAACCGTCTCTGCCTGAGTCACTGTCTGAACTCATATTGCGCTGACCTGGCAGCATTCAAAGACCCCCTCACATATGGGTACTGTGGGCGGCCAGTCAGTCAGTGTTAGGAGAGTGAGCAGATAGGTCACGGCTGTAAGGGCGTTCTCACATTATCTGTAATTATACGTACTACCAGCCTACGTGAGTATTTACCCAATCCACGTCGAACTCCCACGGGATATATATAGTTGCAGGGATAGAGCCCTAGCTCTTGGCTCCTGTGTGTGTGTGTGTGTGTGTGTGTGTGTGTGTGTGTGTGTGTGTGTGTGTGTGTGTGTGTGTGTGTGTGTGTGTGTGTGTGTGTGTGTGTGTGTGTGTGTCCCCGTGTATGCACGGTGGGAAAAGAGTGAACTGAGCACTGAGGTGAATACCATCAGATGTTGCACCGTCTCCCTGCACTAGCAACAGCAGGTGTTGCACCACCTCCCAACACCCCATCAACAGGTGTTGCACCACCTCCAGCAGGTGTTGCACCACGTAATACACCAGCACCACACACACAAGAAACATATCACTGAGAAAATGGTTGCGTCATCCAAGACAGTCAGTACGTCTTACGGGGAATCACCTCTGCCAACGATCTATCTTCACTGTCCTGTGTTTGCTTTGTTACGTGGTTACCAAAGTTAGTTCTTGAAAGCTCCCTGTAAACTTAAAAATAATATTTTTCTGTCTTTCAAGTTAGCTTAGTTAAGGTTGAATTAGTTTAGGTAAGGTTAGGTTAGGTAGAGTTATTTCAACTAATGAGAATACATGCTTGGCTACAAATAAAAAAAGCGGCCGCTACAAATCTAGTAACACACACAGAGAGGCACTATGCCACCGCAACGCACCAAGAGAGGCACTGTGCCACTGCAACTCAACAAGAGAGGTACTATGCCACTAAAGCACAACAAGAATGGCACTGTGCCACTGCAACACAAGAGAGGCACTGCGCCACTGCAACACAACAAAAGAAGCACTGCGCCACTGCAACACAACAAGAGAGGCAATGTGCCACTGCAAAACCAAGAGAGGCACTGTGCCACTGCAAAACCAAGAGATGCACTGTGCCACTGCAACACAACAAGAGGCACTATGCCACTTCAAAACAAGAGAGGCACTATGCTACTGCAACACAACAAGTGATGGTAAACATTTACCTCGCAACTCTGGCTGTGGAGACAGTCATTATTCCTGGGCATGCAGCTGAGTGTCGGGGGACAGCGTCTCTTCTCCTCTCCACAAGATAAAATTAGTTTACTAAGTTTAAAGCCAGTCGATTACACGACAGGTCATCAAGGTTACATATCTCATGGACACATTTACCGAACAAGCTTTCGTGTCAACGTTTCGCCTTAGGTAAAGCGTTATCAAACTATACAAAGAGCGGAACTTGATCTCTACACAGTACGACTTTGCATTCTCCAGTCAATACTTTATTCGCTAAAACAATGGTTTATGTAAACTAAAAAGTTGAGTATATACCTTCCCAAGTTTCCTATGGAAAATATACAAATTGTTTTACGAACAGAAGAACGAATTTGTCCAGGTGTTGTGAAGGTATATACGAGTAAATGTAGCCATACACTTGGTGTAGCTCTACAGAAACACACATATATGTATGTACATAATTTAACCTAGGAGAATCCAATGAAATCAGACAATGTGTCTCATTTCAAACAGTTCCCTACCGAGCCGCCCTGTCACCAGTCTGCCCTTGCCCTTCATTATAGCCGTGCCCCTTGCCTACCCTTGAGCATACCCCTGGCAGTATGGGTTGCTGGGGGAGGTGAGCTGCCAGGGGTCAACCCACAACACCATCCCCTGACCTACATACGTTAAGGGCGTGTGTTTTTTTTTCCCCTCTCAGGATGAAGGACAACTGTACGCACCACCACTCCAAGCACCACCACCACATGTAACACCACCACATGCACCACCACACGCACAACCACCACATGCACCACCGCCGCATGCGCCACCACCACATGTAACACCCACCACACACGCCACCACCACCACCACCACCACCACCACCACCACATGAACCACCACCACCACATGCACCACCACCACATGCACCACCACCACATGCACCACCACCACATGCACCACCACCACATGCACCAACACACGATTTCCTTGTTTCTACTCAACTAAACTAGATACAGTAGCAGTGTGCTGTTACTCTATATGACAGGTTACAAGACGAGCTGTTTCCCTGTCATATTTCATACACAGACTGAGCTCATACGTCAAGTGATTCAGTCAGTCTGAGCTGGGAGACTTCAGTAATGTCAGCCTGAGCTGGGAGACTTTAGTAGTGTCAGCCTGAGCTGGGAGACTTTAGTAGTGTCAGCCTGAGCTGGGAGACTTTAGTAGTGTCAGCCTGAGCTGGGAGACTTTAGTAGTGTCAGCCTGAGCTGGGAGACTTTAGTAGTGTCAGCCTGAGCTGGGAGACTTTAGTAGTGTCAGCCTGAGCTGGGAGACTTTAGTAGTGTCAGCCTGAGCTGGGAGACTTTAGTAGTGTCAGCCTGAGCTGGGAGACTAGTAGTGTCAGCCTGAGCTGGGAAACTTTAGTAGTGTCAGCCTGAGCTGGGAGACTAGTAGTGTCAGCCTGAGCTGGGAGACTTTAATAGTGTCAGCCTGAGCTGGGAGACTAGTAGTGTCAGCCTGAGCTGGGAGACTAGTAGTGTCAGCCTGAGCTTGGAGACTAGTAGTCTCAGCCTGAGCTGGGAGACTTCAGTAGTGTCAGCCTGAGCTGGGAGACTAGTAGTGTCAGCCTGAGCTGGGAGACTTCAGTAGTGTCAGCCTGAGCTGGGAGACTAGTAGTGTCAGCCTGAGCTGGGAGACTTCAGTAGTGTCAGCCTGAGCTGGGAGACTAGTAGTGTCAGCCTGAGCTGGGAGACTAGTAGTGTCAGCCTGAGCCGGGATACCAGTAAGGAAATAAGGATTTCGACATTGATTCCATTACTGCTTCAACACCTAAAGGAGATTCAGAGATCTCGTTCTAGCACAGTTATATCTTACAAAGACACAATATAAAGTGCACTTTTTCACTGACACTGCGTTTCGCCCAGTCATAAACGAAACAGTCCCATTTCCTACAGCCCCATACCTGTCGGCATCATGTGATCCATGACTGAAAGCAGAGGTTTAAGATACGTGTATATAATTTTTTTTTTTTTTTTTTTTTCAACAAGTTGGTCGTCTCCCACCGAGGCAGGGTGACCCAAAAAAGAAAGAAAATCCACAAAAAGAAAATACTTTCATCATCATTCAACACTTTCACCACACTCACACATTATCACTGCTTTTGCAGAGGTGCTCAGAATACAACAGTTTAGAAGCATATACGTATACAGATACACAACATATCCCTCCAAACTGCCAATATCCCAAACCCCTCCTTTAAAGTGCAGGCATTGTACTTCCCATTTCCAGGACTCAAGTCCGACTATAAGAAAATAACCGGTTTCCCTGAATCCCTTCACTAAATATTACCCTGCTCACACTCCAACAGATCGTCAGGTCCCAAGTATCATTCGTCTCCATTCACTCCTATCTAACACGCTCATGCACGCTTGCTGGAAGTCCAAGCCCCTCGCCCACAAAACCTCCTTTACCCCCTCTTTCCAACCCTTTCGAGGACGACCCCTACCCCTCTTTCCTTCCCCTATAGATTTATATGCTTTCCATGTCATTCTACTTTGATCCATTCTCTCTAAATGACCAAACCACCTCAACAACCCCTCTTCTGCCCTCTGACTAATGCTTTTATTAACTCCACACCTTCTCCTAATTTCCACACTCCGAATTTTCTGCATAATATTTACACCACACATTGCCCTTAGACAGGACATCTCCACTGCCTCCAACCGTCTCCTCGCTGCTGCATTTACCACCCAAGCTTCACATCCATATAAGAGTGTTGGTACTACTATACTTTCATACATTCCCTTCTTTGCCTCCATAGATAACGTTTTTTGACTCCACATATACCTCAACGCACCACTCACCTTTTTTCCCTCATCAATTCTATGATTAACCTCATCCTTCATAAATCCATCCGCCGACACGTCAACTCCCAAGTATCTGAAAACATTCACTTCTTCCATACTCCTCCTCCCCAATTTGATATCCAATTTTTCTTTATCTAAATCATTTGATACCCTCATCACCTTACTCTTTTCTATGTTCACTTTCAACTTTCTACCTTTACACACATTCTCAAACTCATCCACTAACCTTTGCAATTTTTCTTTAGAATCTCCCATAAGCACAGTATCATCAGCAAAAAGTAACTGTGTCAATTCCCATTTTGAATTTGATTCCCCATAATTTAATCCCACCCCTCTCCCGAACACCCTAGCATTTACTTCTTTTACAACCCCATCTATAAATATATTAAACAACCATGGTGACATTACACATCCCTGTCTAAGACCTACTTTTACCGGGAAGTATTCTCCCTCTCTTCTACACACCCTAACCTGAGCCTCACTATCCTCATAAAAGCTCTTTACAGCATTTAGTAACTTACCACCTATTCCATAAACTTGCAACATCTGCCACATTGCTCCTCTATCCACTCTATCATATGCCTTTTCTAAATCCATAAATGCAATAAAAACTTCCCTACCTTTATCTAAATACTGTTCACATATATGCTTCAATGTAAACACGATCTACACATCCCCTACCCACTCTGAAGCCTCCTTGCTCATCCGCAATTCTACATTCTGTCTTACCTCTAATTCTTTCAATTATAACTCTACCGTATACTTTTCCTGGTATACTCAGTAAACTTATTCCTCTATAACTTTTACAATCTCTTTTGTCCCCTTTCCCTTTATATAAAGGGACTATACATGCTCTCCGCCAATCCCTAGGTACCTTCCCCTCTTTCATACATTTATTAAACAAAAGTACCAACCACTCCAACACTATATCCCCCCCTGCTTTTAACATTTCTGTCATGATCCCATCAGTTCCAGCTGCTTTACCCCCTTTCATTCTACGTAATGCCTCACGTACCTCCACCACACTTACATTCTGCTCTTCTTCACTCCTAAAAGATGGTATACCTCCCTGGCCAGTGCATGAAATTACCGCCTCCCTTTCTTCCTCAACATTTAAAAGTTCCTCAAAATATTCTCGCCATCTACCTAAAACCTCCCTCTCCCCATCTACTAACTCCCCTACTCTGTTTTTAACGGACAAATCCATACTTTCCCTAGGCTTTCTTAACTTGTTTAACTCACTCCAAAATTTTTTCTTATTTTCATTAAAATTTCTTGACAGTGCCTCTCCCACTCTTTCATCTGCTCTCCTTTTGCACTCTCTCACCACTCTCTTCACCTTTCTTTTACTCTCCATATACTCTGCTCTTCTTATAACACTTCTGCTTTGTAAAAACCTCTCATAAGCTACCTTTTTCTCTTTTATCACACCCTTTACTTCATCATTCCACCAATCACTCCTCTTTCCTCCTGCCCCCACCCTCCTATAACCACAAACTTCTGCCCCACATTCTAATACTGCATTTTTCAAACTATTCCAACCCTCTTCAACACCCCCCCCCCCACTACTCATCTTTGCACTAGCCCACCTTTCTGCCAATAGTCGCTTATATCTCGCCCGAACTTCCTCCTCCCTTAGTTTATACACTTTCACCTCCCTCTTACTTGTTGTTGCCACCTTCCTCTTTTCCCATCTACCTCTTATTCTAACTGTAGCTACAACTAAATAATGATCTGATATATCAGTTGCCCCTCTATAAACATGTACATCCTGGAGCCTACCCATCAACCTTTTATCCACCAATACATAATCTAGCAAACTACTTTCATTACGTGCTACATCATACCTTGTATATTTATTTATCCTCTTTTTCATAAAATATGTATTACTTATTACCAAATTTCTTTCTACACATAGCTCAATCAAAGGCTCCCCATTTACATTTACCCCTGGCACCCCAAATTTACCTACTACTCCCTCCATAACATTTTTACCCACTTTAGCATTGAAATCCCCAACCACCATTACTCTCACACTTGATTCAAAACTCCCCACGCATTCACTCAACATATATATATATATATATATATATATATATATATATATATATATATATATATATATATATATATATATATATATATATATATATATATATTTAATCACTGTGCATGTTGTTGAGACAGAAGAAAAGATGAGAAATCCTGCCAGAGTGCAAAATGTTTGACAAGTTGCCATTCCACACACACATGACAAGACGGAGCTACCTCCCTGGAGAGTTAGTGGTAACCAAACCTTCAGTGAGGTAATAAAGATATACGTTTCAGATACTTTAACTGTGACAACTCTTCGCTCTGCTAGATGTTTCACAGAGCGAAACGTGTCTTTTCTTTGTTATTGTCGACAAATAAACCATTTGGATCCAGATTGTAATATAGCTCCGCTTATAAGAGCTTCCATAGTTTTAATTTAACCCTCCCTGATAGTAGAGACTTCTAGTAAGTGAGATCAGTGTTCCGCACCACCTCAAGCGAGCCAAGAAAAATAAAGCGAGATTTAGGGAAAGGGTGTAAGGCTGTGTATATAGTTTAGCTAGTGTTACAGGCTTTAAAAGATGTTTCTTATTGTGCCTTGAAGGGAACAACATTCATAGGTAAGTTTGTCAGGAGACTCGAGTGAACCAACGTCAGCAGCTTCCCTAATATGTAAAGGTGAACACACACACACACACACACACACACACACACACACACACACACACACACACACACACACACACACACACACACACACACACACACGGAAGACAGGTCAAAATGGCGATGCAGCAGGGTTGGGAGAGTGAAAGATTGAAAGATGGGCAAAGGGGGAGGGTAATGGGAGTGGAAGAATGGGAATGGGAGAGGAGAAGCAACAACCACTAAACCCACTTTTGCTGGAATGCAAATAATATAAGAGAAACTGAATGTGCAACTAGAAAATAGAAAACAACTAGAAAACAATCCAAAGGTTATAATGGATGCGTAAAGAAATTGTGCGCATCCTATAGGCTTTTCATTCATGGAATGATCTTGCGCATGCGCATGTCCTCTAATTACCGTACAATACATATTCTTTATTTTTTTTTATTTCAAAGATTTGATCCCTGATGCCTACATCGTCCATTGTATATAAATATATAAATATATAAAAACGAGGTTGTTGTTACATCCATAAGGGGGCGCTAATGCGACTCTCGTTTGCTATGCCACTCATGCCTTTTCATAAAAAATTACACCTTCTCATAAAATTTTGAATATTTTTTAAGTCAATGTTTTCGACTTTTTCTTTGTAGCCCTAACGGTGAGAATAAAAGTTTCTCGAAATGCTGTCAAAAGTGACTAATTGCCCTCTCGCTGAACTCAGTATTTATAATACTACGGCCCATACCACGGGTGGGGTTTGAACCCGCGGTCAGAGAGTCTCAAAACTCCAGACCGTCGCGTTAGCCACTGTGCCAGTTTTGAGACTGACCGCGGGTTCAAACCCCACCCGTGGTGTGGTTTGTTTACAATCGTGTCATTACGATTTCGTGAGACAGTTATAATACTACGGCTTTCATGAACTCAACAGATCGCTGACGTAATAATAAAACTTTGTGGACACCAGGCAGACCCACCGTTATGTGTCTACAGGTCGGCAGAGAAGCAACATTACAGGGTGAAGATGCAGAAATGGCGATTTGGAATTGCTGCTTCAGCTCGTTGACAACACGTCATATTTCCAAAATGTCTTCACCATTATTATTATTATGGGGAGTGATAAACCCGTAGGGATTAGCATGATCAACATTCTCGCTCGTATCGTAGTTGGCAGCACCGTTTCAGAGATAAGAGATAATCAGGATAAGAACCAAATGGCTCACTCACACACACACACACACACACACACACACACACACACACACACACACACACACACACACACACACACACACACACACACACACATTCGAGGATACTTTGGCTCTGTTGAAGATCAATTCATCCTTTTACTGACCTTAACTATTTCTTTAATTTGCTTGATAATCTTAGCAGTAAAACTATAGCTAAGGCTAACTACATATCCAAATTACACGGTGTGTTGATATTAATAATCGTTTGGCACCTGCGGTTATTTTTAACTATTCAAATCGTACATTGACTCCTGAAAAAAGATGTTTCTCTCTCTCTCTCTCTCTCTATCTCTCTCTTAATGGCTTAAGTTTTGTCTTCTTAAGAATAAAAAAAGAACTTTTGTGTCTCATTTATGAACGTTTGCAAAGATATTTAAGAATATTTATAACCTTCATTTTTTTTCCTCTCCCAATCTATAGGTTATGAGTTTTTTTAAAGAATCTCTGAAGTATATTGCGTCTTCTTGGCTGTATTATGACTTAAATACAGTGAAGAAAGCTTTCATTAAGGAGGAGGAGGAAGACGACTTAAAGAAATTAATCCTTAGACAGAAGTATTATTACTAAACTCAATAAAGGTAATGGAATGGTATTATTAAATACGAGCGATTACATTAAAAAATGGAACTTATGCCTAGCGACACACTTACATTTAATAATCCTATATATATATATATATATATATATATATATATATATATATATATATATATATATATATATATATATATATATATATATATATATATATATATATATAACGAACCGGTCGTATCCTACCTATAATTTATAAAGGAGAAGGGGTTACTAGCCCATTGTTCCCGGCATTTTTATCGCCTCTTACGGCACGCATAGCTTAAGGAGGAAGAATTCTTTTCCATTTCCCCATGGAGAGAAGAGGAAGTAAAGAAGAACAATAACTATTAAGAACATAGACGAAAACCCAGATGGGTATGTAAATATATATATGCGTGTACATGCACGTGTCGTGTGACCTATTAGTAAGTAAAAGTAGGAAGATATATCTGGTATCCCACGTGTTTATGAGACATATAAAATACGCCAGCAAGCTTATCATCATGTAAAACAATTACAGGTTTACGGTAGTACCTCCCTGGGCAGGTGCTGTCAACCTACTACCTGGCTTTACGTGAAACAAAGCTGAAGGAGGTAAAAGAGTTTCAGTGGGGAGAAATAAATGGGATTAGGTCAAGGGTTTGTAACAGAGGTAGAGCTAAGAAAGGAGTAGCAATAATGCTGAAGGATAAGTTATGGCAGGAAAAGAGGGACTATAATTGTATAAATTCAAGAATTATATGGTGTAAAATAAGGGTTGGATGTGAAAAGTGGGTTATAGTAAGTGCTTATGCAGGATTGCATAAACACTTACTATAACCCACAAGGAGGCTTCAGAGTGGGTAGGGAACGTGTAGATCAAGTGTTTACATTGAAGCATATATGTGAATAGTATTTAGATAAAGGTAGGGAAGTTTTCATTGCATTTATGGATTTAGAAAAGGCATATGATAGTGGATAGGGGAGCAATGTGGCAGATGTTGCAAGTGCATGGAATAGATAGTAAGTTACTAAATGATGTAAAGAGCTTTTATGAGGATAGTGAGGCTCAGGTTAGGGTGTGTAGAAGAGAGGGAGACTACTTCCCGGTAAAAGTAGGTCTTAGACAGGGATGTGTAATGTCACTATGCTTGTTTAATATATTTATATATGGGGTCGTAAAAGAAGTAAATGCTAGGGTGTTCGGGAGAGGAGTGGGATTAAATTATGGGGAATCAAATACACAATGGGAATTGACACAGTTGCTTTTTTGCTGATGATACTGTGCTTATGGGAGATTCTAAAAAAAAAAAAGTTGCAAAGGTTAGTGGACGAGTTTAGGAGGGTGTGTAAAGGTAGAAAGTTGAAAGTGAACATAGATAAAAGTAAGGTGATGAGGGTATCAAGCGATTTAAATAAAGAAAAATTGGATATCACACTGGAGGAAAGGAGTATGGAAGAAGTGAAAGTTTTCAAAATATTTGGGAGTTGACTTTTCAGCGGATGGGTTTATGAAGGATGAGGTTAACCATAGAATTGATGAAGGAAAAAAGGTAGGTGGTGTGTTGACGTATCTGTGGAGAAAAAAACGGTATCCATGGACGCAAAGAAGGGAATGTGCGAAAGTATAGTGGTACCAACACTCTTATATGGTTGTGAAGCTTGGGTTGTAAATACTGCAGCGAGGAGGCGGCTGGGGGCAGTGGAGATGTCGTCATAGGGCAATGTGTGGTGTAAATATTATGCAGAGGAGGTGTGTAATTACTAAGAGTATTAGTCAAAGAGCTGAAGAGGGGTTGTTGAGGTCGTTTGGTGATTAAGAGAGAATGGAACAAAGTGGAATGACTTGGAGAACATTTAAATCTGTAGGGGAAGGAAGGCGGGGTAAGGGTCGTCCTCGAATAAGCTGGAGGGAAGGGGTAAAGGAGGTTTTGTGGGCGAGGGTCTTGGACTTTCAGCAAGCGTGCATGAGCGTGTTAGATAGGAGTGAATGCTGACGAATAATTTTTGGGACCTGACGAGTTGTTGGAGTGTGAGCAGGGTAATATTTTGTGAAGGGATTCAGGAAAACAGGCTAAAATTTTCTCTTATACGTTTAAAGGTATATTTTTTCATTTATGTTAATGTAAAAATTAATAATTTTGTACCAAAAGAACCTTGGAAAACTTACCTAACTTTATTATAACAAGCTCAATTTAATTTAGCCTAATCAAACTAAATATATTTTAGGTAAGTTTACAATAATTTAATAATAAACAAACACAATGAAATACATTTTTTCGTTAGGTTCAGAACGATTTTTGCGAAATCATTGCATACACAAATTTTCGCTTGATTTATTCGGCAAGAAGAGCGTTGCTACTTAAGCCAAAATCGCAAGTTTTACCTATGCGACACGACACACACACACACACACACACACACACACACACACACACACACACATACATATATATATATATATATATATATATATATATATATATATATATACATGCATAGTATGCAAATATCGCAAACCAAGCGATACAGGATGCAAAACAACCACGGGGGGGGGAGAGTAGAATGATAGGTCTAGGTCTTTCGTGTTGCAATCAACACATCATCAGGAACTTGCAAAATTGCAGAAAAGAGGAGGACGTCCAAGCAAGTCGTTACCAAAGGATGTCTTCACTGGAGCGAAGTGAAGACGTCCTTTGGTATCGTACTTGCTTGGACATCCTCCTCTTTTCTGCAATTTTGCAAGTTCCTGATGATGTGTTGATTGCAACACGAGAGGCTCCCCTGTGGTTGTTTCTGCATATATATATATATATATATATATATATATATATATATATATATATATATATATATATATATATATATATATATATATATATATATATATATATATAAATATATATATTATTGGAACTACGAACAAGTGGCATTTTAGCAATAGCAAACTGCGGCTAGCCAGGGATCGAATCCGCGCTGTTTTAGCCCGCCTCCTGAGAAGCGAGTGGTTAGAACGATCTTGAGTTTTGACTTGCTTTCCAGGAGGCGGGCAAAACCACACGAGTTTGATCCCCGGCTAGCCGCAGTTTGTTATATAACATTCAGTGGCTTACCTCATAACTGGGGCTGGGGATCAGACCTTCACACTTATTCCTGCCATCTTCACAGCACGAAGAAAAATAATTAAGAGTCTTCCTGGACGCTTAGCCTTGCCCATCTCAGCGGAACCCCTGGCTACTGACCAGCCCGCTAGGCAGTAGGCAGCATCTAGAAGGCCCACTCATAGGAGGAATCAGCTAATGGACTCGCTGTCTGGCCCAGAAGACAGCAGGCAGCAGCTGGTCGGCCCGGTAGGCAGCAGGTATCAGCTGGCCAGGACTAGATAACAACAGCGCCTTTCCTGCCCTCGAAGGAAGGCACCAAGTGATAGACGACACTGTTCTTTTCCTTCAGTCTGTTACATCGCTTTCCTCACCAGTGTATGCAGAGAGTATATCTTCACTCACTCACTATGTTCTTTGAAATATGCTACAGTTTTATCATTATATTAGTCAACGACATCAGCAATGACGTTTTTATTTACTGCGCTCTTGTTCAGCGACATCGCTAGCCGTTTTATCTGTTGCATCATTAACATCACTCCTTCCGTTTATATGTATTTCAGTATCATTAACGTCGTTTTATCATCTGCACTCTCTAGTTCTACATCGTCAAGTCGTTTTCTTTCACGCACTCTGTAGTTCAACACGTTTTTTTCGAGGCACTGATTGAAAAACATTATCCAGGTGACACCTGAGCCACGTCTCAGGAACCATCCATAACGACACTGCCGAGGGAGAAACTTCCTCGTCAACTAGAATTTATGTCTGAGATAAAATTCCTTTGATCACACACCTTTTCTCAGACAGGAGGCCATATCCTAATATTTCTCCTTCTAATTTCCTCCCTTAATAACCTTACAGTTTAGAAAGACCAGTGATAAAGGCTTTAGTAGCGTCATGTAACAGTGATCCTCTCGTCCAAGATCGTTCTGTCATGTATACCGTCATCCAAGGTCGTGTCTGCATATATACTGTTGTGAAAAATCGTACAGCTATGTTGTCTATTGTTGTACCGCAATGTATATTGTCGTCTAAGGTTGTACTTCCATGCATACTGCCGTCCATAGGTGTGCCACCACATGCACTATGATCCATTGCTGTACCGCCTTGTATGCTATCATCCAAGTTCGTACCGCCATATTTCCTATCGTTCAAGGTCGTACTGTCATATTTATTAGCATCCAAAATCATATGGCCATATACATACAGTATAGCCATTTATGGACGCACCGCCACATTTACTATCGTCCAGTGTCGTACCACTACATTTACTATCTGTCAAGGTCGTACCGCATTGTATATACTATTGTCCAAAGTCATGCCGCCATATTTTGAGAGTTGGTGGCGGGCGCACAACAATGTTTCCTACAGGATAAGTTTCTGGGCAGATGTAGATACTTCGCTAACATATTTCTTCAGCTCAATGTGCGATAGTTATCAAAGGGCCAAAATATGTATGTCAGTCATAAAACAGTAGGGTAGGCCTTCCTTTGTATATATATATAACTCAATGGCACTTTCCCTGTACCTTTCACTTACACGTCAATAATTAAATCACACACGAGAATGAACATAACAAGAAACATTCAAAGTTCCAGCACTTCGTAACTGGTAGTCTCTAAACGTAGTCTGTTTACTACTTTCACGGTGAATAAATATTTACCGACAGTTCTTTTGTATTTCCACTCACTCTCACAGAACCCATAACCACGGCACTGCTTACATCTTCCCGAAAGCACACTGCTCCCTGTACCGAAGTCATCACTTACCGCACACTATCCCATGATAAGACCAGCGCATGAACATGAGTAGTTTCCAGCCACAACTAAAGTGTTGAATCTTTTAACCGTCGTCTATGATTCCCTTTTACCCAGCAGCCGTATATGCAGGGGAATTGACAGTAGAGGTCGGCCACGTCGGTCCGTTCATTAGAGCACACGGGGAGAGTAAGGGCAGGCGTGGTGCACTCTTCCTTTGCTGTGCACAACTACGTCATACGAGAGAGCCAAGGTCCAACACGCAGCGCCATTACTGCGCAGTATTAATTGAGGAAATGACAGAGTGCACGACTAACAGACATTCAAGGAAATTAATACTTAAATAACTGTCAAAGTAAAACCTGTAATCTAGAGAGGCCAAAAAATCTCATTGATCCGAAGATGACCTAAAACGATGTATATGAGGCTACTCAGTGTATCCTCCGCCGAAATATCTTGTATAAAAAATACAATCAAACAAGATAGTCAAAATAATAACCTATTGTTTTCAAAAGCAATTACGAATTATAATACTGAAGGGTAAAAAAAAAATATTGAGTGTGAGAGTTTTCCATACCATGGAGTGCCAGATGTAAAAATACGTAAGGTCAGACACACTTCAAAGGCTAATCGAGAATGCAAGTGGCAGTGAAGTGTCTCGTCACCTTTGAAGCTTTCTTGCTTTGTCAATTGGAATCATGAAATGTCAGGTAAACAGTCCGAACTGGGGGTTGTGTGAAAGTGAACTCAGAAGGCACCTGGAGGAGAGGGACAGAACGACTAACTGACTGAATGACCCATCGGCAGAATCCATTATTAGAAATAACGGTAAAATTCCTCAGACGATTCCTTAGTTTTACTATGATACTAATAAAAAAAATCCTCTAACACAAATCCATGATGTAAGTCACACCAATAAAAACCTGTTTTTTTTTTTTAAATCGAAAGAATGTAAATCACTTGGCTACAAAGTTTTGTTAAAAAAATCTAAGAACAAAAATAAATAAAACATTGAGTGTTTTATGCTATACATAGCTGCAGGAAAAAGTTTTACTTTGGCCTTCGGTGATGTGACTTGTTCAAGTTTACATCAATACCACGTCTTAAAAAGATGAGTGAGAGATTCCTTTGGTGTTGTTCGTCTTGAAGACAGTAGCTCAGGTTGTGAGACAGTAAGTAAGACGATCATGCTGTGAAAGGATGTAAGTGGTTGAGGTAGTGAGACAAGAAATATGAGATTCTTAAGTGGCATTCCCGTCTTGTACTTTTTTCCGTTATTAGTGGCACACTTTCCCATTCTGGCACACTTCCTACTTCCATCAGACACTTCCGCGGGCGCCTGGGGTGATGTGGATATGCAAGGATCCCAGTCGCTAACACCATCATTAGCCTCAAGAACGTTTAAAGCATCAGCGTTTGCTCGAAAATAACAAAACACAAGGAAACTGAACAGGGCTTTGTGAAAGTACAGACCAGTTTATTTGAACAAGCTGAGAGTACAGGTCAGCTGACGTGGAAAGGATGAGAGTAATGTCAGCTTTCATGGGCACGGTGAAAGCAATGTCAGCTCACCTGAACATGGTGAAAGTGTACGTAATTTCTCTTGGGCATGCTGAGAACATCATCTGTTATAAAGACAAGGTATACATAAATACACTTATTATAACAAAGTGGAAGTGGGGATATAGATTATCTCCCGCTTTTCATGTGAAACTTTCTGGGCACTTTGTTTTCAACAAACGATATTTCATGGCTTCGAGATCGGTAGGAAAATGTCAATGAAATTTTTGCCATCGGCTTAAATGCTTCGTTAACTATTTCATGTTTAAAATGAAAACAAATTATTTGGAGTCTCATTCACCAAAGTTTTTCACGTGTAACTTTTCCTCAGTTCACTATGATAGCAAGATACACAAGTTGCACAGAATAAGATTCACTTATAACGCAAATCGGTTAGTTTACGAGTAGACTAAGGCTAGCAATTGTGGTGTACCGTTGCAGCAGCAGCGATAACTGGGAGTCAGGGAGGAGGCGTCGAGGGCAGTGCCAGGGAAGGCACCGCCGCAGCCCTCACAGGCACTCTCACACCACAAGATTCTAGGTCACGGGTACAGAGTATCGTCTGCCCCATCGTCTGGCCCGTAAAGTGATCTTGCAAGACTAAGAGTCTCTCACGGCTGCCCTGCCAGTCCCAACAATTCTTCTGTATTACACACTTCTTTAACAATTGTATCTCCTTCCTTCTTGTTGTCTTAGTAAGCACACCGTTCGTGCCCTTCTCTGAATGCATTTTCCTTCTAAAATTTTCAGGCTTTTAAAAGCTAACTTTCCGAAATACCCACTCAAGATTTTCAGACATTTAAATATTTGTTATTCCTTATTTGATTAGATTAGGCTAGATTTGGTTACGCTAGCTTATATATGTGTGTATAATTACCAGATGTGATGGCAAAAACGGGAGGTAGCACGGGGCGTATTGCAAAATCTCGAGCATGCATTTTCTCCCAAATAAAAAAGTTGAAGGATAGACAGTAGTATCAGTATTGGTTCCAGCACTGATCCCTGTGGGATCCCGCTTGTCATCTCTGCCCATTTTGAAACTTTCTGAACACCACTTTGTCTCCTATGCAATCTGTTATGCTTTTACCCTTATAACTTTTTTGATTTAGTGGCTGAGTCTCTGGTGTGGTTACCTGAGGATGATTCCAGAGTCACTGTCCTTCCCTTTCCCAGCAGCCCGGTCCCAGACCAGGCCTCCTGATTAATATCTTGATCGATCAGGCTGTTGGTCCTAGCCGCACACAGTCCAACGTGGGCACCGCAGCCCGGTTAATCATCAACTTATCCGGAACCCTCTCGAGGATAGGAATTTGTCAACAATTCCCCTTAAGTATGAAGGAAGGTTCTTCAGACGTCTTGGTCCCATTTACACCTATTATCTTTTACTGCACTCATTGCACTCCTGCTCTCCAGTGGGGCAATTCACACCATCTGCCAAGCCTGTTGCTTTCATGAGGATGCAGATTTAGGACTAATCCCTCCAGAATTTTCTAGGAGTAAATTATGATTAATTTTTCTCGCCTATGTTCCAGGGATTTTAGGTTTCCAGAGATTTTAGGAGTTCCCAATAATTTAGGTATTTGACTGAATTTTTAAGGGCAGTGAAGTTTCTCTGTACTTTCTCCAGTTTTGCCTTCTTACAATCCAGAAATATGCAGTCCATCCAACCTTCTCTTTCCTGCTTTATCTATGCCACCTTGCTGTAAAGGAAATCAAAAGGTTTGCAGGACGGGATTTTTTTCTCTCTGAACCTGTGCAGGCTGTCTTTTAAAAATCCTCAGTTTTTCAGGTTCTCCACCATTCTCTTTTGATTATTACCTTGGACATCAGGCATGTCAAGGATACTGGTCAATAATTCAATACTTTCTGTCTATCCCTTGCGTAAATAATACAGCATTCACTGATTTCCATATATCTGATAGTTGCTGTGTCTCCAGTGACCCGCTGAAGACTTTTTCTAATGGCGATACATAGTGCTTCTCCTTTCTTTTATAACCTAGGTAGGTAGTCTAACAAGTTTCTTTTGTTTTGATGCATTCAAGCAACGTCAGGATATTTTTCCATTTTATGTTGGTTTACTCTATTTCTTGCTCTCTAGTTTTGTGCTAGATTCCGTATTGCTAATTTCATTGGGCAGCACAAAACCCGAAAGGATCATACAGCGCGTGGGGAATAGATAATTAGACTCGATCCACGGAAAGCGAGGACAGGTCTAATTCCTTGGATCAAGAGCCCCTCACCAACATCAAGACGGCTCAGATTTCAGTGAGAATTTCTTTCAAATGTCTGTTCGGTTACTCGACGACCTCGTTGTTACTGTAAGCTCTTCCTGACGTTCACACACTTGTCATTGCTCTTCTGCCCCTTGAAGTGAGTCTACTTCCACCGTCTTACTGCAAATTTCATTCTAGATAGTTCCAGTTCAGTCTTTTGCACTGAAATGAACTGTTATTGTATATCCCTGTGACTCATTCGGTCACATATCCTAACACAACACTAGTTGTCGCTATAATTCAAGAAAAAGCGACGTTGGCACTAAAGCAGAACGTTGCTTTTGTGATGTATCAACTATTTCCGCTTCGTCCCTGGTTCCCCGTTTTCTGTTCCATCGTCAGGACCATCGTCTTGACAATGCATTTTTTGGAATTTATACCTGGTTAATATGGTTAATCCATGTTGAGAAATCGTCTTAAATCCCTATGTTACGAATTCAAAGTTGCGAAGTATGAGGACGGATTACATTTGGATGTATTTTTGTACACCGATGACGGAACAGTTTAAGAGCTGTTGTCCTACCTCAGCTCATTTCATAGACCGAACCAACGTAGGAATACGTCCATCACTTCCACCAGAATGTCACCCACGTCAGGCAATACCCAAGTACATATTCACAAAGGGTCCAACATGCGTAACAGGTACAAAGAGCCTAGTTCATACATTCACTCGCCAGCAATTGCAGCCAGGTCCACTGAGCTGCGATTCACCTAAATTCAATCATGTTTTCTTTGCATGATCACGCCATCTATTTCTTTTCGTTTCTCCAGAGACACGAGGCATGGATCTACATCGTTTTTTTTATTATTATTCATATCACATTCTCCTCAACCCAGCACCAGTCTGGAAATACTGTTTAAAACTTTCTCAAGTTTCACTTTGTGTTTTACAATGTATTTGTGTGTGCGCACACGCGTGCCTGTACGTATGAGCGTGTGCATGTGTGTAGATTCACCAATTTGTACTCTCCTATTTGTGGTTGCAGGGTTCTATTCTTTGCCTCTTGACAGAGTCAACCCCTACAAGCCTCGTGGGTCCAGTCATACCTGTTTTTAAACCTATACAGTACTGAACCTGCCTCTGATACTACTTCGTCCAGGTCATTTCACTTTTTGGTGACCCTGAAATTGAAGAAATAGTCCCTGACATCCCTATGACTCTTCTGCGTTTATCTTACATGATATGCATGTTAGAGAAGCTTATCTGTAGTTCAACTTTTCGTGTCTGTCTCCCATTTCAAATACTGGGACAATACTCGCCGTTTTCCAGATCTCTGCCAACTGTCCCGTATCTTTTGCTTTGGAGATTTTAGTTAGTGGTACAGACAGCACATTTGCTCCTTTTCAGAGTCTATGGCGACATCATATCAGGTTCCATTGCCGTTGATGGGCGAATAAAGTCAGGAGTTTTTCACCTCTTCCCTGTTGTGTACATAGTGTCTAGTAACTTTCAGTGTATGCCGGTGTTCTAATATGTATGCCCACTCTTCCGCTCTGCAGTGCGCACGTGAGCGTGCATAAGGTTGCTGTGTAGTGACTGTTCGTCTAGATGAGACCGTCCTCAAGGCCCTAAAGGAGGGCCCCCTGTCTCGGGCAGTAACACCTTAAACAATAACTAAATGGCATACAACAACCCATATTTCTCTAAAACTCTCTCTTTCTCTCTCTTTCTCTCTCTCTCTCTCTCTCTCTCTCTCTCTCTCTCTCTCTCTCTCTCTCTCTCTCTCTCTCTCTCTCTCTCTCTTATATATATATTAGGGCCAGTCACAAAAAGGAAAGTTTTAAATTTTATTGTCTTATTCCGTCGTTATCTTCTACACTAAGAAAAAACATTCCACGCCCAGTTACAAAAAAAAATCTTGTGGTTCATTTAGGGGTGAGTCAACGACCTCAGACTTTCACCCCCATAAAACGAGAAAACGAAATACTGGAAAGTAATTCAAGTCAGTTTTCTGAAAACAATGAGAAGAAATTAAAATAAAATATAATAATAATAATAATAATAATAATAATAATAATAATAATAACAATAATAATAATTCTATAGCAGGTGGTCACTGATTATATATATATATATATATATATATATATATATATATATATATATATATATATATATATATATATATATATATATATATATATATTAGTGGAAGTAAATAGATGGCAGATCATTTCCTGACCAGCCGGGCTGTGGTTCGCGCGTTGAACTGCCTGCGGCCAGCAGTAACAGCCTAGTTGATCAGGCCCGGATGCACCAGGAGGCCTGGTAATGGACCGGGCGGCAGGGGGCGTTGACCCCAAAACACTTTCCAGGTAGAGCGTGGGCGATAAACCCCACTGTTGAAAATAAAGGCCCCACTGCGGTCGATTGTGGATAATAAAGCACTCACAGTGAGCGATAATGCACCCACTGTGGGTGAATAAAGCACCCACTGTGGGTGAATAAAGCACCCACTGTGGGTGAATAAAGCACCCACTGTGGGTGAATAAAGCACCCACTGTGGGTGAATAAAGCACCCACTGTGGGTGAATAAAGCACCCACTGTGGGTGAATAAAGCACCCACTGTGGGTGAATAAAGCACCCACTGTGGGTGAATAAAGCTCCCACTGTGGGTGAATAAAGCACCCACTGTGGGTGAATAAAGCACCCACTGTGGGTGAATAAAGCACCCACTGTGGGTGAATAAAGCACCCACTGTGGGTGAATAAAGCACCCACTGTGGGTGAATAAAGCACCCACTGTGGGCGAATAAAGCACCCACTGTGGGCGAATAAAGCACCCACTGTGGGCGAATAAAGCACCCACTGTGGGTGAATAAAGCACCCACTGTGGGTGAATAAAGCACCCCCTGTGGGTGAATAAAGGCACCCACTGTGGGTGAATAAAGCACCCACTGTGGGCGAACCCACTGTGGGTGAATAAAGCACCCACTGTGGGTGAATAAAGCACCCACTGTGGGTGAATAAAGCACCCACTGTGGGCGAATAAAGCACCCACTGTGGGCGAATAAAGCACCCACTGTGGGTGAATAAAACACTCCATTATGGGCGATAGTCCTTACTGTGGGCGAATAAAACACTCCATTATGGGTAATAGTCCCTACTGTGGACGAATAAAACACTCCATTATGGGTGATAGTCCCTACGGTGGGCGAATAAAGCACTCACTGTGGTTGACAAGGCACCCATTGTGGTCAATAAAGCACCCATTGTGGTCGATAAAGTACACACTGTGGGCGAATAAAGCACATACTGTGGTCGATAAAACCCTCCCTGTGGGAGAATAAAGCCCCCACTGATGGCGATAAAAACCCCACTGTGGGAGATAAAGTCCCCACTGTAGAGAATAATACCTCCACTTTGGGCGAAATATCATAAAATAAAAGTCTTCCTTGCATAAAGTGCCACTGAATTACTGACTAATACTCACTTCCTACTCTGTAGTCAGGAGGAAATATTGCCAATGATCGCGAAAACTTGCGCAATACGTCTAGTTAAGCGTCTGCGGGTATTCTAGTCCCAATTAAAATTTATATATTACGTCTAGTTAAACGTCTGGTGGTATTCTAGTTCCGATCAAAATTTATGTATTACGTCTAGTTAAACGTCTGGTGGTATTCTAGTTCCGATTTAAACTTATGTATTACGTTTAGTTAAACGTCTGGTGGTATTCTAGTTCCGATTTAAACTTGTGTATCACGTCTAGTTAAACGTCTGGTGGTATTCTAATTCCGATTTAAACTTGTGTATTACGAAAGTTAAACGTCTGATGGTATTCTAGTTCCGATTCAAACTTATGTATTACGTCTAGTTAAACGTCTGGTGGTATTCTAGTTCCGATTTAAACTTGTGTATCACGTCTAGTTAAACGTCTGGTGGTATTCTAATTCCGATTTAAACTTGTGTATTACGAAAGTTAAACGTCTGATGGTATTCTAGTTCCGATTCAAACTTATGTATTACGTCTAGTTAAACGTCTGGTGGTATTCTAGTTCCGATTTAAACTTGTGTATCACGTCTAGTTAAACGTCTGGTGGTATTCTAATTCCGATTTAAACTTGTGTATTACGAAAGTTAAACGTCTGATGGTATTCTAGTTCCGATTCAAACTTATGTATTACGTTTAGTTAAACGTCTGTTGGTAATCTAGTTCCGATTTAAACTTATGTATTACGAAAGTTAAACGTTTGGTGGTATTCTAGTTCCGATTCAAACTTGTGTATCACGTCTCGTTAAACGTCTGTTCTGATTTTTAACACGAATCGCATCTCGTAATGTGAAAAACTCAAGCAGTTTTGTCAGTCACGTCAGTAGGGTAAAGTGCATTGATTTTCAATATTATTGTCTCTCATGGATGGGCAGCTCTAAACCCCGCTGGGGTCATGCAGCACCAGTGTTGTAAGAAGAGAGGCATTGAAGTTCGATTCAAGGAGGCATGGTGTCCAGTTCTCTGGATCAAGAGCCCCTCACTTGCATCAAGGAACCCCCACTCAGGGAAAGGCTACGCTTCCTCGACTATCTAATATATATATATATATATATATATATATATATATATATATATATATATATATATATATATATATATATATATATATATATATATATATATATATATACATACATATATTATCATGTACATCCACAGATCGGTGCACTTGAGTGTACTGTATAAGCACTAAGTTGAGATAAAATAAGATTTTGTTCGGGTTTTTAACCCGGATGGTTAGCCACTCAGGATAACCCAGTAAAAACAGTGCGTCATCGAGGACTGTCTTATTTCCAGTCTAGAGCTATAATCTTTTCCCCCAGGAGGCGACCCACAATAGTTGACTAGCATCCAGGGACATAATAATAATATCTTTATTTACTACAAGTACATGTACAAGGTATACAGTCCTAGCTGACATCAGTGACATACTACTATATAGAAAGCCCCTTGTTATGCATAGCATTTCGGGCAAATTAGGTTAGTGTCCCAGGATGCGACTCAAACCAGTCGACTAACACCCAGGTATCCATTTTACTGATGGGTGAACATAGACAACAGGTGTAAAGAAACACGCCCAATGTTTCTACCCTGGCTGGGAATCAAACCCAGACCCTCGCCGTGTGAAGCGGGAGCTTTAGCCACCAATCCACCAGAGCTACTGAAATTTTTGGGCTTTCTTAGGTTCTCTACAGCTATGTATGAACAGGAGCAGCAGGTGTAAGGAAACATGTCCAACGTTTTCACCCATGCCGAGGATCGAACCATGGACACTCGATGCGTAAGTTTATTCAGGTATACACAAATACAGTTACATAGATTATCATACATAGCAGTAGAGAACCTAAGTGATCGAGTGAGCTGAGTTTGCTCTCACCCGAGCCACATAAACCCGAAGGTTGTATGTTTCAAGCACAGGGTAGGTCGTAGGCTTCATGACTGTGGAATTAGGTAAGCCAACGAGGTAAAGAAATGTAGGTAAGCACGGTATTGGTGAAGGTCGGGAGTGTGAGCGGGACAGGTGTAGCAGAGCTGCTGAGAGGTGGCTGCCACCACGCGCGCCATCACCAAGGCTATTCACCCCTGTGGCGGCAGATTTAAACATTTTGCAGCATGATGTGAACCTGACCTGGTCTCCCGGCAGCGAGTGCCACCCCTCGTGAGATGGCACCCACTTACTGCCCAATGACATCCATGTTAGCGAGGAAAAAATTTAACCTCCAGATCGCAAAGCGGAAATGTGAATGTAAATTATTTTCCCCAAAGGAGAGGAATAAACTATGCCATTCACTCTGGGTGAACTAGTCCACAAGTACTGCTGATGCACTCAACATTCTCTGCAGGCTGCAACTTACCTTAGTGCCATGATGAGGATGATGTTGATGACGATGATGTCAGCCGTAATAATATAATCCTTATCTAGCGATGGCAGGCTGCAGGCCAAGCCGTTGTGGTGGTGCAGGACAACACCGCTGACACAACTTGCGCCCTCCCGCTGATAAGCAGATAAGGCCTGACGTTCATAGAGAGCAATACCCTTGCTTATCACAATGTGGGTCGTCCTCCCTTCGTTGGCAATATGTGGCACCATCCAGGCCTCTATGCAGGTTACACAATAATATTTCCACCAGATTATTCATCTCGTGGACCACAGACTACAGTGAGACACTCTTTACCAACACAAACTGCTTATGGCACTCGACTATCAACTTGTATCCGCCATACACGACCCACGTACTTCACACGCACTTGAGTAAATCTTGAAGTAATAACGCTTGCACTCTCACTCTGGTCGTGGTGTACGAAGCATCTCCACTGCTGCTCTAGCACTGGTCATCAGCTGACTCTCAGCACATCACTGTTGCGGGTTCATCACTAACTAGCATACCGGCAGCACAGCCAACACTGAGGCCAAGTCAAATGTGTATGTACGAGTGTGCGAGTGTGTGTGTGTGTGTGTGTGTGTGTGTGTGTGTGTGTGTGTGTGTGTGTGTGTGTGTGTGTGTGTGTGTGTGTGTGTGTGTGTGTGTGTGTGCTTGTGTGTGTGTGTGTGCTTGTGTGTGTGTGTGCTTGTGTGTGTTTGTGTGTGCTTGTGTGTGCTTGTGCGTGTTTGTGCGTGTGTGGGTGTGTGTGTGTTTGTGCGTGTATGTGTGTATTTATGTGTGCGCACGCACGTGTGTGTGTTTGCGTGTACGTTACTTCATATTATCCCTGCTGTACGTTAAGTCCCGTTCACCCTGACGCCAGCAACGGGACTTCAACAACGGAGCCACATTAGTTACACTCTTAACATCTAGTTTTACTAAGTTGCCGCATAGATTCACCGGACTGGTATTCCAGAAACACAAACACCCAGTTTAAACCCTTCGCTTCACACACACACACTAAAAATAAAGTCACTGTCCGATGTATGCGCGGCAGTGGCCAAAATGCAACAGAGGCCCGTCTTTAGCTGTGCGAGTCCAAGGAATACATGCACACTCGCTGCCTCAGTACCGGAGTCATTGACCCTCACACAGCCGCGCTCAGCTGTTCACTCAGGCAAAGTAGTCCTCTGTTTGGGTTTTCTATCTTTTCCGATCCCGGCGTTGATACGCCTTGATAACCTTACGTAAGCTAGATTTTAGGATTCTTAATAATTATATGTCTTACTCGTTAGTTGTGTAAGTTTAGAATTCTTGATATTTGCTTTTACAGGTCGGTGTATTACTCCGCAAATGTGACGTATCCCGATGGCGCGAAAATTGATTCAGTCTGAGAAGACGACGTCAGCAAGGGGTCACTGGCACCGTGAACCCACCAACGTTGTCATTCATTTTGTATCCGCCATTTCTCGAGTGTACATGCAATTCAAACATTCATCTCTTAAACCCTTAATCTATAATTATCCAGCCATCCATTTAAACTGTTACAAAACGTCGGAAGCCGGAAACATTGATCGGATATCAATTAGAACTGAGAGAGGCGGCCGGCCGGGTGTTTTCTCTTCCCTTTTCCATCACGGCGAGATTCCGAATTTAAACAACATGAAAACAAGTAATGATGGCTACCGCACAACAACTTTTCAGTCATGGAAGTAGCGGGCATTAGGGCGTATGGTTGTGGGCAGCAAGAACAGAATGGGGTTGGAGGAGGTACGGCCGGGGTCAATGCTCCACACCGCCGCCAGGGCCCCACGCGGGTAGGTTGTGTGGCCAACTTTCAGTGCTGCTCATCCTCCCTTCATTACTATTTTTATACTTTCTATATATATATATATATATATATATATATATATATATATATATATATATATATATATATATATATATATATATATATATATATATATATATATGTATGTATGTATTTGTCCGTGTATGTGTGTGTATTTGCCTATATGTGGTTGCAGGGATCGAGTCACAGCTCTTGGCTCCGCACCTTTGCTGGTCGCTGCTAGGTTCACTCTCTCCCTGCTCCATAAGGTTTATCATACCTCTTCTTAAAGCTATGTATGGATCCTGCCTACACTACATCACTTTCCAGATTGTTCCACTTCCTGACAGCTCTATGGCTGAAGAAATATATATGTACTCACCTAGTTGAGGTTGCAGGGGTCGAGTCCAAGCTCCTGGCCCCGCCTCTTCACTGGTCGCTACTAGGTCACTCTCCCTGAACCGTGAGCTTTATCATACCTCTGCTTAAAGCTATGTATGGATCCTGCCTCCACTACATCGCTTCCTAAACTATTCCACTTACTGACTACTCTGTGGCTGAAGAAATACTTCCTAACAGTGTGTGTGTGTGTGTTTGTGTGTGTGTGTGTGTGTGAGTGTGTGTGTGTGTGTGTGTGTGTGTGTGTGTGTGTGTGTGTGTGTGTGTGTGTGTGTGTGTGTGTATGCTTTAAGCCCAATAAAATAAATAATAAAAAGTAACAATGGAAAATGTTATAAGAACAATTAAGACGATATGCATAATAATGACAACAACAATAATAAAGCAATAATAATAAAATAGTATATAACAACATCAGTAATAAAACAATAGTAATAATAAAGGAAATAGCAATAATACAAGAATATAACAATAACAGAGACAAAAGCAGTAATAAGGACAATGTCGAAAATAAAGACGATACTGACTGCACCACTAAAAATATAAAGATAATTATCAATAAAGACAATGCCGACAAAAGTACCAATCTAATATAAAAATAACAGTAATAAAGACAATTTCCATACCTGGAGTATACCTGGAGAGGGTTTCGGGGTCAACGCCCCCCCGACCAAAAAAAAATAGTAATGAACATAGCAGCAATAAAGACCATAGCAGCAATAAAGACATAGTAGCAATAAAGACCATAGCAGCAATAAAGACATAGCAGCAATAAAGACATAGTAGCAATAAAGACCATAGCAGCAATAAAGACCATAGCAGCAATAAAGACCATAGCAGCAATAAAGACATAGCAGCAATAAAGACATAGCAGCAATAAAGACCATAGTAGCAATAAAGACCATAGCAGCAATAAAGACCATAGTAGCAATAAAGACATAGTAGCAATAAAGACCATAGTAGCAATAAAGACCATAGCAGCAATAAAGACCATAGTAGCAATAAAGACATAGTAGCAATAAAGACCATAGCAGCAATAAAGACCATAGTAGCAATAAAGACCATAGCAGCAATAAAGACCATAGTAGCAATAAAGACCATAGCAGCAATAAAGACCATAGTAGCAATAAAGACCATAGCAGCAATAAAGACCATAGTAGCAATAAAGACATAGTAGCAATAAAGACATAGTAGCAATAAAGACCATAGCAGCAATAAAGACCATAGTAGCAATAAAGACCATAGCAGCAATAAAGACCATAGTAGCAATAAAGACATAGCAGCAATAAAGACCATAGCAGCAATAAAGACATAGTAGCAATAAAGACATAGTAGCAATAAAGACCATAGCAGCAATAAAGACCATAGTAGCAATAAAGACATAGTAGCAATAAAGACCATAGCAGCAATAAAGACCATAGTAGCAATAAAGACCATAGCAGCAATAAAGACATAGCAGCAATAAAGACCATAGTAGCAATAAAGACATAGCAGCAATAAAGACCATAGTAGCAATAAAGACATAGCAGCAATAAAGACCATAGCAGCAATAAAGACCATAGCAGCAATAAAGACCATAGTAGCAATAAAGACCATAGCAGCAATAAAGACCATAGTAGCAATAAAGACCATAGCAGCAATAAAGACCATAGTAGCAATAAAGACATAGCAGCAATAAAGACCAGCAATAAAGACCATAGTAGCAATAAAGACCATAGTAGCAATAAAGACCATAGTAGCAATAAAGACATAGCATAGACATAGCAATAAAGACCATAGACCATAGCAATAAAGACCATAGTAGCAATAAAGACCATAGTAGCAATAAAGACATAGTAGCAATAAAGACCATAGTAGCAATAAAGCATAGCAGCAATAAAGACCATAGTAGCAATAAAGACCATAGACCAGCAATAAAGACCATAGTAGCAATAAAGACCATAGCAGCAATAAAGACCAGCAATAAAGACCATAGTAGCAATAAAGACATAGCAGCAATAAAGACCATAGCAGCAATAAAGACCATAGTAGCAATAAAGACCATAGCAGCAATAAAGACCATAGTAGCAATAAAGACATAGCAGCAATAAAGACATAGTAGCAATAAAGACATAGTAGCAATAAAGAAAATAGTAGCAATAAAGACCATAGTAGCAATAAAGACCATAGCAGCAATAAAGACCATAGTAGCAATAAAGACATAGCAGCAATAAAGACATAGTAGCAATAAAGACCATAGTAGCAATAAAGACATAGCAGCAATAAAGACATAGTAGCAATAAAGACCATAGTAGCAATAAAGACCATAGCAGCAATAAAGACCATAGTAGCAATAAAGACATAGCAGCAATAAAGACATAGTAGCAATAAAGACATAGTAGCAATAAAGACCATAGTAGCAATAAAGACCATAGTAGCAATAAAGACCATAGCAGCAATAAAGACCATAGTAGCAATAAAGACATAGCAGCAATAAAGACATAGTAGCAATAAAGACATAGTAGCAACAAAGACATAGTAGCAATAAAGACATAGTAGCAATAAAGACATAGCAGCAATAAAGACATAGCAGCAATAAAGACATAGTAGCAATAAAGACATAGTAGCAATAAAGACCATAGTAGCAATAAAGACATAGTAGCAATAAAGACCATAGTAGCAATAAAGACATAGTAGCAACAAAGACCATAGTAGCAATAAAGACCATAGTAGCAATAAAGACCATAGTAGCAATAAAGACATAGTAGCAATAAAGACCATAGTAGCAACAAAGACCATAGTAGCAATAAAGACATAGTAGCAATAAAGACATAGTAGCAATAAAGACATAGCAGCAATAAAGACATAGTAGCAATAAAGACCATAGTAGCAATAAAGACCATAGTAGCAATAAAGACATAGTAGCATAGACATAGCAATAAAGACCATAGTAGCAATAAAGACATAGTAGCAGCAATAAAGACATAGTAGCATAAAGACCATAGCAATAGTAAGACATAGCAGCAATAAAGACCATAGTAGCAATAAAGACATAGTAGCAATAAAGACATAGTAGCAATAAAGACATAGTAGCAATAAAGACATAGCAGCAATAAAGACCATAGTAGCAATAAAGACATAGTAGCAACAAAGACCATAGTAGCAATAAAGACATAGTAGCAATAAAGACCATAGTAGCAATAAAGACATAGTAGCAATAAAGACCATAGTAGCAATAAAGACCATAGTAGCAATAAAGACATAGTAGCAATAAAGACATAGTAGCAATAAAGACCATAGTAGCAATAAAGACCATAGCAGCAATAAAGACATAGTAGCAATAAAGACCATAGTAGCAATAAAGACCATAGTAGCAATAAAGACCATAGTAGCAATAAAGACCATAGTAGCAATAAAGACCATAGCAGCAATAAAGACCATAGCAATAAAGACCATAGTAGCAATAAAGACCATAGTAGCAATAAAGACCATAGTAGCAATAAAGACCATAGTAGCAATAAAGACCATAGTAGCAATAAAGACCATAGTAGCAATAAAGACCATAGTAGCAATAAAGACCATAGCAGCAATAAAGACCATAGTAGCAATAAAGACCATAGTAGCAATAAAGACCATAGTAGCAATAAAGACCATAGCAGCAATAAAGACCATAGTAGCAATAAAGACCATAGCAGCAATAAAGACCATAGTAGCAATAAAGACCATAGTAGCAATAAAGACCATAGCAGCAATAAAGACATAGTAGCAATAAAGACCATAGCAGCAATAAAGACATAGTAGCAATAAAGACCATAGCATCAATAAAGACCATAGTAGCAATAAAGACATAGCAGCAATAAAGACCATAGCAGCAATAAAGACATAGCAGCAATAAAGACCATAGCAGCAATAAAGACCATAGTAGCAATAAAGACCATAGCAGCAATAAAGACCATAGTAGCAATAAAGACCATAGCAATAAAGACCATAGCAGCAATAAAGACCATAGTAGCAATAAAGACCATAGTAGCAATAAAGACCATAGTAGCAATAAAGACATAGCAGCAATAAAGACCATAGTAGCAATAAAGACCATAGCAGCAATAAAGACCATAGCAGCAATAAAGACCATAGTAGCAATAAAGACCATAGCAGCAATAAAGACCATAGTAGCAATAAAGACCATAGCAGCAATAAAGACCATAGTAGCAATAAAGACCATAGCAGCAATAAAGACCATAGTAGCAATAAAGACATAGCAGCAATAAAGACATAGTAGCAATAAAGACCATAGCAGCAATAAAGACCATAGTAGCAATAAAGACATAGCAGCAATAAAGACCATAGTAGCAATAAAGACATAGCAGCAATAAAGACCATAGCAGCAATAAAGACCATAGTAGCAATAAAGACATAGCAGCAATAAAGACCATAGTAGCAATAAAGACATAGCAGCAATAAAGACCATAGTAGCAACAAAGACATAGCAGCAATAAAGACCATAGTAGCAATAAAGACCATAGTAGCAATAAAGACATAGCAGCAATAAAGACCATAGCAGCAATAAAGACATAGCAGCAATAAAGACATAGCAGCAATAAAGACATATCAGCAATAAAAACCATAGCAGCAATAAAGACCATAGCAGTAATAAAGACCATAGCAGCAATAAAAACCATAGCAGCAATAAAAACCATAGCAGCAATAAAAACCATAGCAGCAATAAAGACCATAGCAGCAATAAAGACCATAGTAGCAATAAAGACCATAGCAGCAATAAAGACCATAGCAGTAATAAAGACCATAGCAGTAATAAAGACCATAGTAGCAATAAAGACCATAGTAGCAATAAAGACCATAGCAGCAATAAAGACCATAACAGTAATAAAGACCATGGAATAAAGACCATAACAGTAATAAAGAGCACAACAGTAATAAAGACCATAGCAGTAATAAAGACCCCAGCAGTACAAGACAGGTATACAATACCGACAAGATGAAAGTTAAGATACTTATGCAACATCTGGTTATCTTTATAGTAGACGTTTCGCCATCCAGTGGCTTTATCAATACAGATTCTTTGGACATAATAAGAAAACTGAAGAACTATATACAAAAGATGAGGTAATCAGTCCCTCAGCCTTGGAGGTGGTGTTTAGAGCACCGTAGTCGTAGAGATTCTGAAGCAGAGGCAAGGAGACTGGCGCTTATATAGGCGTCAGTGAGTAAGGACGTGTAGCAGACAAGGGCGTAGACACTGGTAGGCGGGATTCCCCAGTGGAAGTAGGTCCTTCCCAACATGATGGGCTAGTTGTAGCAGCCGTGAAGAAGGTCTAGTAGATGTCCTCTGAACCAAGATACCATGATGTTGCAGTGCCTGACAAGTTGTGCAAGACTGGTATACAATACCGACAAGATGAAAGTTAAGACACTTGTGCAATATCTGGTTATCTTTATAGTAGACGTTTCGCCATCCGGTGGCTTTATCTGTATTGATAAAGCCACTGGATGGCGAAACGTCTACAATAAAGATAACCAGATGTTGCACAAGTGTCTTAACTTTCACCCTAGCACCAATAAAGACCATAGCAGTAATAAAGACCATGCCAGTAATAAAGACCATAGCAGTAATAAAGACCATAGCAGCAATAAAGACCATAGGAGTAATAAAGACCATAACAGCAATAAAGACCATAGCAGTAATAAAGACCATAGCAGTAATAAAGACCATAGCATCAATAAAGACCATAGCAGTAATAAAGACCATAGCAGTAATAAAGACAATAGCAGCAATAAAGACCATAGCAGTAATAAAGACAATAGCAGCAATAAAGACCATATCAGTAATAAAGACCATAGCAGTAATAAAGACCATAGCAGTAATAAAGACAATAGCAGCAATAAAGACCATAGCAGCAATAAAGACAATAGCAGCAATAAAGACCATAGCAGTAATAAAGACAATAGCAGCAATAAAGACCATAGCAGCAATAAAAACAATAGCAGCAATAAAGACCATAGCAGTAATAAAGACCATACTAGTAATGAAGACCCATGAAGCATTATAGGACTTTATTACAACGTTACTAAGAGAGTTTCACCACGTCTTAATAAACCACAACGATTTCTTATGCATCTCCCCGGCCGTAATATCAGTAATAAAGACCGTGATCAACAAGAATGGAACAAGAAATGACAATAGCAGTAATAAATCTAACGGAACTGAAGACGATATCAATAATAGAGACAACAGCAACGAGAAAAAAGAGAACAATAGTTGCAATGCTGAAAACTGCAACCACAAGAAATGCAGTAATAAAGCTGCCAATAAAAAAAAAAGACAACGGCAATAATAAATAAATGAAGAAAACGACAATAATACGAGAAATAATGAAGGCAATAACAAAAGGGGATAAAGACGGTAATAAAATACTAATAATAACAATTTTAGCACAATCACAACTAAGCTCTAAACTCACAAGGGTCATACAGTGCTCCAATAATAACAATAATAACAATCACTAATATAATAGATTGTAAAAAAGACGATAATAAAAATAAAATAATACGAATAATAATAATAATAATAATAATAATAATAATAATAATAATAATAAGAGCAACAACAATAATAATAATTATAATAATAATAATAATAATAATAATAATAATAATAATAATAATAATAATAATAATAATAATAATAATAATAATAATAATAATAATAATAATAATAATAAGAGCAACAACAATAATAATAATTATAATAATAATAATAATAATAATAATAATAATAATAATAATAATAAAACTTCCGTTCTTCATGGGTCAGCCCACACTCCCGTTCTTCGTGGGTCAGCCCACACTCCCGTTCTTCGTGGGTCAGCCCACACTACCGTTCTTCGTGGGTCAGCCCACACTACCGTTCTTCGTGGGTCAGCCCACACTCCCGTTCTTCGTGGGTCAGCCCACACTCCCGTTCTTCGTGGGTCAGCCCACACTACCGTTCTTCGTGGGTCAGCCCACACTCCCGTTCTTCGTGGGTCAGCCCACACTCCCGTTCTTCGTGGGTCAGCCCACACTCCCGTTCTTCGTGGGTCAGCCCACACTACCGTTCTTCATGGGTCAGCCCACACTCCCGTTCTTCGTGGGTCAGCCCACACTAGTGTTCTTCGTGGGTCAGCCCACACTCCCGTTCTTCGTGGGTCAGCCCACACTACCGTTCTTCATGGGTCAGCCCACACTCCCGTTCTTCGTGGGTCAGCCCACACTCCCGTTCTTCGTGGGTCAGCCCACACTCCCGATCTTCGTGGGTCAGCCCACACTCCCGTTCTTCGTGGGTCAGCCCACACTCCCATTCTTCGTGGGTCAGCCCACACTCCCGTTCTTCGTGGGTCAGCCCACACTCCCGTTCTTCGTGGGTCAGCCCACACTCCCGTTCTTCGTGGGTCAGCCCACACTCCCGTTCTTCGTGGGTCAGCCCACACTCCCATTCTTCGTGGGTCAGCCCACACTCCCGTTCTTCGTGGGTCAGCCCACACTCCCGTTCTTCGTGGGTCAGCCCACACTCCCGTTCTTCGTGGGTCAGCCCACACTCCCGTTCTTCGTGGGTCAGCCCACACTCCCGTTCTTCGTGGGTCAGCCCACACTCCCGCTCTTCGTGGGTCAGCCCACACTCCCGTTCTTCGTGGGTCAGCCCACACTCCCGTTCTTCGTGGGTCAGCCCACACTCCCGTTCTTCGTGGGTCAGCCCACACTCCCGTTCTTCGTGGGTCAGCCCACACTCCCGTTCTTCGTGGGTCAGCCCACACTCCCGCTCTTCGTGCGTCAGCCCACACTCCCGATCTTCGTGGGTCAGCCCACACTCCCGTTCTTCGTGGGTCAGCCCACACTCCAGTTCTTCGTGGGTCAGCCCACACTCCCGTTCTTCGTGGGTCAGCCCACACTCAAGCTCTTCGTGGGTCAGCCCACACTCCCGCTCTTCGTGGGTCAGCCCACACTCCCGCTCTTCGTGGGTCAGCCCACACTCCCGCTCTTCGTGGGTCAGCCCACACTCCCGCTCTTCGTGGGTCAGCCCACACTCCCGCTCCTCGTGGGTCAGCCCACACTCCCGTTCTTCGTGGGTCAGCCCACACTCCCGTTCTTCATGGGTAACCCCACACTCCCGTTCTTCATGGGTAAGCCCAAACTCCCGTTCTTCGTGGGTAAGCCCACACTCCCGTTCTTCGTGGGTAAGCCCACACTCCCGTTCTTCGTGGGTCAGCCCACACTCCCGTTCTTCATGGGTAAACCCACACTCCCGTTCTTCGTGGGTCAGCCCACACTCCCGTTCTTCGTGGGTCAGCTCACACTCCCATTCTTCGTGGGTCAGCTCACACTCCCGTTCTTCGTGGGTCAGCCCACACTCCCGTTCTTCATGGGTCAGCCCCCCCCTCCCGTTCTTCATGGGTCAGACCACACTACCGTTCTTCATGGGTCGGCCCACACTCCCGTTCTTCGTGGGTGAGCCCACACTCCCGTTCTTCATGGGTCAGACCACACTACCGTTCTTCATGGGTCAGCCCACACTCCCGCTCTTCGTGGGTCAGCCCACACTCCTGTTCTTCGTGGGTCAGCCCACACTCCCGTTCTTCATGGTTCAGCCCACACTCCCGTTCTTCATGGGTCAGCTCACACTCCCGTTCTTCGTGGGTCAGCCCACACTCCCGTTCTTCGTGGGTCAACCCACACTCCCGTTCTTCGTGGGTCAACCCACACTCCCGTTCTTCGTGGGTCAGCTCACACTCCCGTTCTTCATGGATCAGCCCACACTCCCGTTCTTCATGGGTCAGATCACACTACCGTTCTTCATGGGTCAGCCCACACTCCCGTTCTTCGTGGGTCAGCCCACACTCCCATTCCTCATGGTTCAGCCCACACTCCCGTTCTTCATGGGTCAACTCACACTCCCGGTCATCGTTGGTCAGCCCACACTTCCGTTCTTCGTGGGTCAGCCCACACTCCCGTTCTTCATGGGTCAGCTCACACTCCCGTTCTTTGTGGGTCAGCCCACACTCCCGCTCCTCGTGGGTCAGCCCACACTCCCGTTCTTCGTGGGTCAGCCCACACTCCCGCTCTTCGTGGGTCAGCTCACACTCCCGCTCTTCGTGGGTCACCCCACACTCCCGCTCTTCGTGGGTCAGCCCACACTCCCGTTCTTCGTGGGTCAGCCCACACTCCCGTTCTTCGTGGGTCAGCCCACACTCCCGTTCTTCATGGGTAACCCCACACTCCCGTTCTTCATGGGTAAGCCCAAACTCCCGTTCTTCGTGGGTAAGCCCACACTCCCGTTCTTCGTGGGTCAGCCCACACTCCCGTTCTTCGTGGGTCAGCCCACACTCCCGTTCTTCATGGGTAAACCCACACTCCCGTTCTTCGTGGGTCAGCCCACACTCCCGTTCTTCGTGGGTCAGCCCACACTCCCATTCTTCGTGGGTCAGCTCACACTCCCGTTCTTCGTGGGTCAGCCCACACTCCCGTTCTTCATGGGTCAGACCACACTACCGTTCTTCATGGGTCGGCCCACACTCCCGTTCTTCGTGGGTCAGCCCACACTCCCGTTGTTCATGGGTCAGACCACACTACCGTTCTTCATGGGTCAGCCCACACTCCCGCTCTTCGTGGGTCAGCCCACACTCCCGTTCTTCGTGGGTCAACCCACACTCCCGTTCTTCGTGGGTCAGCCCACACTCCCGTTCTTCATGGGCAAAAACCACACTCCCGTTCTTCGGGGGTCAGCCCACACTCCCATTCTTCGTGGGTCAGCTCACACTCCCGTTCTTCGTGGGTCAGCCCACACTCCCGTTCTTCATGAGTCAGACCACACTACCGTTCTTCATGGGTCAGCCCACACTCCCGTTCTTCGTGGGTCAGCCCACACTCCCGTTCTTCATGGTTCAGCCCACACACCCGTTCTTCATGGGTCAGCTCACACTCCCATTCTTCGTGGGTCAGCCCACACTCCCGTTCTTCGTGGGTCAACCCACACTCCCGTTTTTCGTGGGTCAGCCCACACTCCCGTTCTTCGTGGGTCAGCCCACACTCCCGTTCTTCGTGGGTCAGCCCACACTCCCGTTCTTCGTGGGTCAGCCCACACTCCCGTTCTTCATGGGTCAGACCACACTACCGTTCTTCATGGGTCAGCCCACACTCCCGTTCTTCGTGGGTCAGCCCACACTCCCGTTCTTCGTGGGTCAGCCCACACTCCCGTTCTTCATGGGTCAGCTCACACTCCCGTTCTTCGTGGGTCAGCCCACACTCCCGTTCTTCGTGGGTCAGCGCACACTCCCGTTCTTCGTGGGTCAGCCCACACTCCCGTTCTTCGTGGGTCAGCCCACACTCCCGTTCTTCGTGGATCAGCCCACACTCCCGTTCTTCGTGAGTCAGCCCACACTCGCGTTCTTCGTGGGTCAGCCCACACTCCCGTTCTTCATGGGTCAGCCCACACTCACGTTCTTCGTGGGTCAGCCCATACTTCCGTTCTTCGTGGGTCAACCCACACTCCCGTTCTTCGTGGGTCAGCCAACACTCCCGTTCTTCGTGGGTTCAGCCCACACTCCCTTTCTTCGTGGGTTCAGCCAACACTCCCGTTCTTCGTGGGTCAGCCCACACTCCCGTTCTTCGTGGATCAGCCCACACTCCCGTTCTTCGTGAGTCAGCCCACACTCCCGTTCTTCGTGGGTCAGCCCACACTCCAGTTCTTCATGGGTCAGCCCACACTCCCGTTCTTCGTGGGTCAGCCCACACTTCCGTTCTTCGTGGGTCAACCCACACTCCCGTTCTTCGTGGGTCAGCCAACACTCCCGTTCTTCGTGGGTTCAGCCCACACTCCCGTTCTTCATGGATCAACCCACACTCCCTTTCTTCGTGGGTAAGCCCACACTCCCGTTCTTCGTGGGTCAGCCCACACCCGTTCTTCGTGGGTCAGCCCATACTCCCGTTCTTCATGGTTCAGCCCCCACTACCGTTCTTTATGGGTCAGCCCACACTCCCGTTCTTCGTGGGTCAGCCCACACTCCCGTTCTTCGTGGGTCAGCCCACACTCCCGCTCTTCATGGGTCAGCCCACACTCCCGTTCTTCATGGAACAGTTCACACTCCCGTTCTTCGTGGGTCAGCCCACACTCCCGTTCTTCATGGGTCAGCCCACACTCCCGTTCTTCATGGGTCAGCCCACACTCCCGTTCTTCGTGGGTCAGCCCACAATCCCGCTCTTCGTGGGTCAGCCCACACTCCCGTTATTCGTGGGTCAGCTCACACCCTAGCTCTTCGTGGGTCAGCCCACACTCCCGTTCTTCGTGGGTCAGCCCACACTCCCGTTTTTCATGGGTCAGCCCACACTCCCGTTCTTCGTGGGTCAGCCCACACATCCGTTCTTCGTGGGTCAACCCACACTCCCGTTCTTCGTGGGTCAGCCCACACTCCCGTTCTTCGTGGGTTCAGCCCACACTCCCGTTCATCGTGGGTTCTTCCCACACTCCCGTTCTTCGTGGGTCAGCCCACACTCCCGCTCTTCGTAGGTCAGCCCAAACTCCCGTTCTTCATGGATCAGCCCATACTCCCGTTCTTCGTGGGTAAGCCGACACTCAAGTTCTTCGTGGGTCAGCCCACACTCCCGTTCTTCGTGGGTCAGCCCACACTCCCGTTCTTCATGGGTCAGCCCACACTCCCGTTCTTCATGGGTTATCCCACACTCCCGTTCTTCGTGGGTTGGCCCACACTCCCGCTCTTCGTTGGTCAGCCCACACTTCCGTTCTTCGTGGGTCAGCCCACACTCCCGCTCTTCGTGGGTCAGCCCACACTCCCATTCTTCGTGGGTCAGCCCACACTCCCGTTCTTCGTGGGTCAGCCCACACTCCCGTTCTTCATGGGACAGCCCACACTCACGTTCTTCATGGGTCAGCCCACACTCCTGTTCTTCGTTGGTAAGCCCACACTCCCATTCTTCGTGGGTCAGCCCACACTCCCGTTCTTCGTGGGTCAGCCCACACTCCCGTTCTTCGTGGGTCAGCCCACACTCCCGCTCTTCGTTGGTCAGCCCACACTTCCGTTCTTCGTGGGTCAGCCCACACTCCCGTTTTCGTGAGTCAGCCCACACTCCCGTTCTTCGTGGGTCAGCCCACACTCCCGTCCTTCGTGGGTCAGCCCACACTCCCGTTCTTCGTGGGTCAGCCCACACCCATTCTTCGTGGGTTCAGCCCACACTCCCGTTCATCGTGGGTTCAGCCCACACTCCCGTTCTTCGTGGGTCAGACCACACTCCCGTTCTTCGTGGGTCAGCCCACACTCCCGTTCTTCATGGATCAGCCCACACTCCCGTTCTTCGTAGGTAGGCCCACCCTCCCATTCTTCGTGGGTCAGCCCACACTCCTGTTCTTCGTGGGTCAGCCCACACTCCCGTTCTTCATTTGTCAGCCCACACTCCCGTTCTTCATGGGTCAGCCCACACTCCCGTTCTTCGTGGGTCAGCCCACACTCCCGCTCTTCGTGGGTCAGCCCACACTTCCGTTCTTCGTTGGTCAGCCCACACCCCCGCTCTTCGTGGGTCAGCCCACACTCCCGTTCTTCGAGGGTCAGCCCACACTCCCGTTCTTCGTGGGTCAGCCCACACTCCCGTTCTTCGTTGGTCAGCCCACACTCCCGTTCTTCATGGGTCAGCCCACACTCCTGTTCTTCGTTGGTCAACCCACACTCCCATTCTTCGTGGGTCAGCCCACACTCCCGTTCTTCATGGGTCAGCCCACACTCCAGTTTTTCGTGGGTCAGCCCACACTCCCATTCTTCGTGGGTCAGCCTACACTCCCGTTCTTCGTGGGTCAGCCCTCACTCCCGTTCTTCGTGGGTCAGCCCACACTCCCGTTCTTCAAGGATCAGCCCACACTTCCGTTCATCGTGGGTCAACCCACACTCCCGTTCTTCGTGGGTCAGCCAACACTCCCGTTCTTCGTGGGTTCAGCCCACACTCCCGTTCTTCATGGATCAACCCACACTCCCGTTCTTCGTGCGTAAGCCCACACTCCCGTTCTTCGTGGGTCAGCCCACACCCGTTCTTCGTGGGTCAGCCCATACTCCCGTTCTTCATGGTTCAGCCCCCACTACCGTTCTTTATGGGTCAGCTCACACTCGCGTTCTTCGTGGGTCAGCCCAAACTCCCGTTCTTCGTGGGTCAGCCCATACTCCCGTTCTTCATGGGTCAGCCCACACTCCCGTACTTCATGGGACAGCTCACACTCCCGTTCTTCGTGGGTCAGCCCACACTCGCGTTCTTCATGGGTCAGCCCACACTCCTGTTCTTCATGGGTCAGCCCACACTCCCGTTCTTCGTGGGTCAGCCCACAATCCCGCTCTTCGTGGGTCAGCCCACACTCCCGTTCTTCATGGGTCAGCCCACACTCCCGTTCTTCGTGGGTCAGCCCACACTTCCGTTCTTCGTGGGTCAACAAACACTCCCGTTCTTCGTGAGTCAGCCCACACTCCCGTTCTTCGTGGGTTCAGCCCACACTCCCGTTCATCGTGGGTTCAGCCCACACTCCCGTCCTTCGAGGGTCAGCCCACACTCCCGTTCTTCGTGGGTCAGCCCACACTCCCGTTCTTCATGGATCAGCCCACACTCCCGTTCTTCGTGGGTAAGCCCACACTCCCGTTCTTCGTGGGTCAGCCCACACTCCCGTTCTTCGTGGGTCAGCCCACACTCCCGTTCTTCATGGGTCAGCCCACACTCCCGTTCTTCATGGGTTATCCCACACTCCCGTTCTTCGTGGGTTGGCCCACACTCCCGCTCTTCGTTGGTCAGCCCACACTTCCGTTCTTCGTGGGTCAGCCCACACTCCCGCTCTTCGTGGGTCAGCCCACACTCCCATTCTTCGTGGGTCAGCCCACACTCCCGTTCTTCGTGGGTCAGCCCACACTCCCGTTCTTCATGGGACAGCCCACACTCACGTTCTTCATGGGCCAGCCCACACTCCTGTTCTTCGTTGGTAAGCCCACACTCCCATTCTTCGTGGGTCAGCCCACACTCCCGTTCTTCGTGGGTCAGCCCACACTCCCGTTCTTCGTGGGTTGGCCCACACTCCCGCTCTTCGTTGGTCAGCCCACACTTCCGTTCTTCGTGGGTCAGCCCACACTCCCGTTTTCGTGAGTCAGCCCACACTCCCGTTCTTCGTGGGTCAGCCCACACTCCCGTCCTTCGTGGGTCAGCCCACACTCCCGTTCTTCGTGGGTCAGCCCACACTCCCGTTCTTCGTGGGTTCAGCCCACACTCCCGTTCATCGTGGGTTCAGCCTACACTCCCGTCCTTCGGGGGTCAGCCCACACTCCCGTTCTTCGTGGGTCAGCCCACACTCCCGTTCTTCATGGATCAGCCCACACTCCCGTTCTTCGTGGGTAGGCCCACCCTCCCTTTCTTCGTGGGTCAGCCCACACTCCTGTTCTTCGTGGGTCAGCCCACGCTCCCGTTCTTCATTTGTCAGCGCACACTCCCGTTCTTCATGGGTCAGCCCACACTCCCGTTCTTCGTGGGTCAGCCCACACTCCCGCTCTTCGTGGGTCAGCCCACACTTCCGTTCTTCGTTGGTCAGCCCACACTCCCGTTCTTCGTTGGTCAGCCCACACTCCCGTTCTTCATGGGTCAGCCCACACTCCTGTTCTTCGTGGGCCAACCCACACTCCCATTCTTCGTGGGTCAGCCCACACTCCCGTTCTTCATGGGTCAGCCCACACTCCCATTCCACACTCCCGTCAGCCCACACTTCTTCTTCATGGGTCAGCCTACACTCCCGTTCTTCATGGGTAAGCCCACACTCTTGTTCTTCATGGGTAAGCCCACACTCTGGGTAAGCCCACACTCCCGTTCTTCGTGGGTCAGCCCACACTCCCGTTTTTCGTTCGTCCCGGGTAAACCCACACTCCCGTTCTTCGTGGGTCAGCCTACACCCGTTTTTCGTCTGTCAGCCCACACTCCCGCTCTTCGTGGGTCAGCCCACACTCCCGTTCTTCGTGGGTCAGCCCACACTCCCGTTCTTCGTGGGTCAGCTCACACTCCCGTTCTTGGTGGGTCAGCCCACACTCCCGTTCTTCATGGGTCAGACCATACTCCCGTTCTTCGTGGGTCAGCCCACACTCCCTTTCTTCGTGGGTCAGCCCACACTCCCGCTCTTCGTGGGTCAGCCCACACTCCCATTCTTCGTGGGTCAGCCCACACTCCCGTTCTTCGTGGGTCAGCCCACACTCCCGTTCTTCGTGGGTCAGCCCACACTCCCGTTCTTCGTGGGTCAGCCCACACTCCCGTTCTTCGTGGGTCAGCCCACACTCCCGTTCTTCGTGGGTCATCCCACACTCCCGTTCTTCGTGGGTCAGCCCACACTCCCGTTCTTCGTGGGTCAGCCCACACTCCCGTTCTTCGTGGGTCAGCCCACACTGCCGTTCTTCGTGGGTCAGCCCACACTCCCGTTCTTCGTGGGTCAGCCCACACTCCCGTTCTTCGTGGGTCCCGTTCTTCGTGGGTCAGCTCCCGTTCTTCTTGGGTCAGCCCACACTCCCGTTCTTCGTGGGTCAGCCCACACTCCCGTTCTTCGTGGGTCAGCCCACACTCCCGTTCTTCGTGGGTCAGCCCACACTCCCGTTCTTCGTGGGTCAGCCCACACTCCCGTTCTTCGTGGGTCAGCCCACACTCCCGTTCTTCGTGGGTCAGCCCACACTCCCGTTCTTCGTGGGTCAGCCCACACTCCTGTTCTTCGTGGGTCAGCCCACACTCCCGTTCTTCGTGGGTCAGCCCACACTCCCGTTCTTCGTGGGTCAGCCCACACTCCCGTTCTTCGTGGGTCAGCCCACACTCCCGTTCTTCATGTGTCTGCCCACACTCCCGTTCTTCATGTGTCTGCCCACACTCCCGTTCTTCATGTGTCTGCCCACACTCCCGTTCTTCGTGGGTGTTGCGAGTAAGGGATTTGAAAATTTTTCATATTATTTCTTGGAGATCTATGAAGAACCTCCGTTAGTAGTTAGCCAGCAACTATATTGCCCGTTACTAGCAACAAGCTGCTGGAACAGCGTTAATCCTAGTTATTCTTTTGAATATGTGGGTGATGATGTAACTTTCACTAGGAAACAAAGTCCAACAGAAAAATATACGATGTTTAATTATCAAGTGTTGAATCTCAACACTCTGTTCTTCTGTTTATAAATTAAGGTCAAAGTATTTCCTGTTCCATAATATTGTAGGTACTATTGTTTAACTTTATGTAATTCTTTAAGTCAAGATAATAAATTTTCATATTAGTTATTCACAAAATTTCAGTAGGAATATCACATTACATACACATTGACAGATCATAAGAGATTTCAAATAATGTTCGTAAATCTCCAATTTAATCCAAGAGATTACATGATTATCTCTTCTAAGTCAGTAACAATGAAATGGAATAATGACCTTTGATAAAGATTTTTCTATAGAAAGTCAAATAGTGGCTAGAGTCCAGGGATCTCAACTTTTCCTCCATCATTATTCCGCTCAGCTTGATGTATTTCTCCATTTACCTCCTTACTACCATACAAAAAATTTATCGCCATCATAAAAGGGAAAGAAAAACAAGGTCAGAAAATAATGAATTATTCAGGTTTTGCACAAAAATATTTCCCCTTGCCATGTAATTTTTTACCCCCGAGGGGTAAATTTACCCCTGGTTGAGAATCACTCTGCTAGACGCTAATACTGTCAACTACGTCTAGACGTAGTTATGTGATGAATGGTTTTGAAAACCGACAAGTTGAAGAATTGAGACATGCAACATATGGAAATTCTTCAACTTGTCGGTTTTCAAAACCATTCATCACATCTGTCAGACATTGCAACATCATGGATTTAAATTAGATAAGTTTAGATTTAGAAAGGACATCGGAAAGTATTGGTTTGGAAATAGGGTAGTTGATGAGTGGAACAGTCTACCTAGTTGGGTTATTGAGGCTGGGACTTTGGGTAGTTTCAAATCTAGGTTGGATAAGTACATGAGTGGGATGGGTTGGATTTGAGTGGGACTTTCACATCAGAGCTTATTTCTTGGGTGGCATTGAAAATTGGGTAGGGCAAATGTTTTGTTAGTGGGATGAATTGTAAAGGACCTGCCTAGTATGGGCCAGCAGGCCTCCTGCAGTGTTCCTCCTTTCTTATGTTCTTATGTAAAGGAAAATAGACAAGCGACCAGTGTCTGAAAGACATATACATCCAAAGACTGGACAACTGAACGAAACTAGGAATAACTCAGTTCTCCAACAATACACTGAGTAAACTTAGTCATCCGAAATTCTGATTCCCAAAGAATTGTGATACTTAACCAAGCAACGAGAGGAGAGATATATTGTAATAAGTATGTAAAGTAAAAAGACACAAGTGCTACCAATGTGACACCTTATTGTGGCAACGTTTCGCTCTCCAGGAGCTTTATCAGGACTGGACCAAAGAGCAGACTGTTTGATTCTGAGTTTGTTAACCTGACATGAGGTTGGATCACGTGACCCAGCCCGCGTACGCTAGAGCATAAACCAGTTAACAGTATATGACGTGATGGTTTCCCACCATCAGGGTTATTCACATCATAAAACAAATCGATCCTACCTATAGATCAGTTGTCCGTAACTGTAGACCTATTAACATACTCATGCTCAAAATCCTAGAGAAAGCAGCATATTATATGGTGGAGTAAAGTAGCTTAATAGCAATAACATCCTATATAATTTGAATCAGGTGTCAAGGGATCTCATTCAAGGTAGGTAGGTATAATGTTTGTCAGGAAACAGGTCACGTGTTTCCTGACGCGGATCTTAGTCATATGATGGCCCACAGCTGTAGCCCTTGGTCATCTGACCGAGGACTTCCGTTGGCTTACCGGTCTACCTATTTAAAATCATGTTTATGATTATAACCATTAACTTCATTCGCCTGCTGGATTATATACGAACCGAAAAGTCAAAAGGAAATTTTGTAGCCATTTTCACTTCTGATCTACAAAAGGCATTATATCTAACACAGTGAACCATAGTATATTACGAGAAAACTACGAAGTATCCTCATAGGAACTTATTATTGATGTAAATCTTGCCGAACAAGAGGGAATATTTTTTTTTTTTCAAGATTAAAAATATGTCTCTGAGTAAAATATGTCACTGAGTAAATTTGGGTTACAAACCCTGCCGAGCTATCATCCACATAAAGCCTTCGAAAATCTTAACAAAACAAGCTGAAAATCAACTATATACTAAAAAATGCTAACAACCAGCGTTTGCATGATGTCACTTGGAAAACAGATTATTATTGTGCAGCAACCACACAGTAAATTTATTTAGGTACAATTACATACAGGTACAATTATGCAAGTTTTAGGGGATTACAATTGTCTTACACAGAAACTGTGTTGGATTCCCGGCGAAGGTAGAAACATTGGGCATGTTTCTTTACACCGGTTGTCTATGTTCCCCATCAGTAAAATGGGTACCTGGGTGTTAGTCGCCTGGTGTGAGTCGCATCCTGGGACAAGGACCTAATTTGCCCGAAATGCTAAGCATAACAAGCGGATTTCTATACAGTAGTATGTCATTATTTTATTATTATTAAAGATTAGCCGGTATTCTCCCGGCCCGGGCCTTTTCCAAGTGGTGGCCCGGCCTTGGCTCCCTCTTTAGGGAGTGTCTGAGACCTAAGTCTCCCATGGGAGGAGGCACAAGTACCTCCTCATCTTTGGGACTAACTGTCCCCAGGCCTAGCCACAAGCTAGGCCTCTCTGGTCTGCCATCCCCGTCCCAAGCGGGCAAATGGGAATGACAGTCTTATGAGCTAAAGGCTCGGGCTCAGGCACCTACCCTACCCTAGAAGGGTTAGGCATGGTGTCGATCAGTATGTCATTAATGTCAGCTAGGACTGTATACCTTGTACATGTACTTATAGAAATAAAGATATTATTGTATGTTATTATATTTACTTCTCGTATATGATAAACTGTTGTCTGCTGTGATCAATTTCTTTTCTAGTGGCCAACAAAATCTTAATCCGGCTCTGCTTAATAAATAAGTAAGTTTATTCACGCACATGTACACATAAATTCAGTTATATAAATTATCATACATGGTATATGTATAGATTACCTAGGATAACCCCCCCCCCAAAAAAAGTCAGCCTAAGTCAGTAAAAGTTTAGAATTATGTAGGTGGGCTAAATATAAACTTACTCATTGCAATTTGTTAATTGCAGCTTGTTAATACACAAATAACAAATAACAAATACACAAATAATGCCTTAGTAAGTGGTCCAAATCGGACCGAAACGTCGTCGTAAGCTCCTCTCTTCTATGTGCGGGTTATTTGTGTTGTGCTTTATTCTTTAGTTTACCTCGCCGTATAGAATTCCTTCAAAGAGAGCAAGTTACTCACTAAAGAAAATGACTAAATGGCTAACAGCGATATTTTGCGCATCCCTGTCTGGCCAAAGTTAGGGTTTTATTTCTTAATATAATAACTCAGGAAAATCAACAAATGGTTATATAAACAGTATGGTAATATATATTTGTGCAGTCTATATCACTACTGTGGCTTGGTAGGCAACGCTCTCGCTTCGCACACTGAGTGTTCGTGGTTCGATCCCCGGAATGGGTGAAAACATTGGGCGTGTATCCTTACACCTGCTGTCCCCATTCACCTAGCAAGTAAGCTACTGGTATGGGTCGCATCCTGGGGGACAAGACTGAAGGACCACAATGGAAATAGGACAGTCCTCGATGACGAACTTCTTGGGTTATCATGGGTCGCTAACCCTCCGGGTCGAAATTCCGAACAAATCTTATCTTATTTCTATTTTCGTTGGGCCAATATTTATTTGTGCTTTATTTCGAATCAGGTGACATACCTTCAACCTACCATAAGTAAGTTTATTCAGGTACAGGCACACATAAATACAGTTACATAAATTATCATTCATAGCAACACTTGTGTAGATTACATAGGATAACGCAAAAAAAAACAAACAAAGTGACCTATTTCCATTGGGGTCCTGATTTACGAGGATTAAACCTGACTCATCTACTTCAAGAAATTGCCTATTTACCTGACCCATGAAGACTTCGACCTACGAGTGTAATACTTCTCAGGTAATCGTTATTGTCTTGACCAACGGAAAGAGGAGTACAGCAATACGTCTACCAGCCCATGTCTTGGGTAGTGGAAGACATATAGATAGGAATAAATGGTATCTCTTATCACAGCAATGTGTTCTTTTGTGAGATTTATGTTATCACTGTGCTGAAAATACGAAATAATTCTGAAATATGTAAAGTGGTGATACTCACTGACAAAAAACAAAAATCAAAGAACAAAAAAAATCAAGCGATTACACTGCAGTTTTAGACAAGATACTCCTCATAATTAACGTTTTCTGTCAGACTGTGAAATAACCTTCATGAAGATTCAGTGTTCATTAAACCCGAAACATTATTATATGAAAATAATTTAATAAATAGTACTTTAACTAATAGTACTACGAATAATAATGCTAGATGTTAATTGTGGAAAATTGCATTTATCTGAATGTAACTAATTATGTACATAACAGTAAATGATAACAAAGATAATTATTATTTATCAATGTTACATAGACAAGTAGGAATTTGGGACACCTAGGTCGCAAAAAGTGTCCCCCTTCGATACCTACCACTGTCATAACCACAAGTTGCTCTGGACCTATTAATTAAATGAATTATACATCAGGAATTCTGGTAAATATATAAATTTATGGACTATATTAAAAAATGATTATATATAAACACAATTACATAACAGAAGGAATATATCTCTTAATATCACTCACCAATTTGACTGGTCACCACTACTTGGAAAAGACCCGGGCCAGGAGAATACCGGCGAATAAAAAAAAAAAAAAAAAAAAATGGATATTAAGGGATCGACACCATGCCTAACCCTTCTAGGGTAGGGTAGGTGCCTGAGCCCGAGCCTTTAGCTCATAAGACTGTCATTCCCATTTGCCCCCTTGGGGCGGGGATGGCAGACCAGAGAGGCCTAGCTTGTGGCTAGGCCTGGGGACAGTTGGTCCCAAAGATGAGGAGGTACTTGTGCCTCCTCCCATGGGAGACTTAGGTCTCAGACACTCCCTAACGAGGGAGCCAAGGCCGGGCCACCACTTGGAAAAGGCCCGGGCCGCGAGAATACCGGCGAATCTTTAATAATAATAATAATAATAATGGATATTAAGTTGTATCATACTCAGAAAAACCTCACTAACTAAATTTATGAAAACACTGGCCAGAATTATACACAAATCTAGAGAGCTTATCTGAGGTTCCTGGAGCTGTCTTGTCCAGTCGTTTGATATCTCAAGTTATGCAGGAATGCATGTCCAACAATTTCGCCTCCTATTTGAGAGGTGTCAGCCCAATTTCAACCTCTAGAGCACGAAAATTCCTTCCCATCACATCAACGTTGTACACAATTCAAAAACCAAGATGGCGAGTCCCGTTTGCGCAGACGCAGGCTTTCCGTTTTCTATGGCATAAATATTATTAAATACAGTATGGCCATCTATTTACATATAAATACTGAATTTCTGGAAAATATGTACAGTATTTTCCACATTAATATTAATTATGACTTCGCTCCTGTTTTATCATCAACATTGGCAGGTGCCTTGAAAAAGTCTTTAAATTTGGTCGATTTTTTATTATTTCTTTCATTGCTTTAAAATAATCATGGTCTTTATTTTTCTCATGAGAGTGAACCCTTTCAAGGTGATCTTTCATCTTTGAAGGTTTCATGGCATCTGTGGAATTTTCTTTTATAAATTTCCTAAATTCAGCATATGTAAATATGAATGATATAATAATTGTGTATTAAAATATGACGCTGATTTGACCCTTCAAGAAATTTTATGTGAAGGAGGGTGTGCAGCGGCCGCAGAGTGATACAGGGGGAGGACCCCATGATGAATTCATGTGTGAGCGCTGGTTGTGGTGAAATCGACCCCTCAAGGAAGGTTCCTTGATGTTGGTGAGGGGCTCTTGATTTAGGGAATTGGATCTGTGCTCCAGTTCCTCGAATTAAGCCTGAATGCCTTCCACATCATCCCCCAGGCGCTGTATAATCCTCCGGGTTTAGCGCTTCCCCCTTGATTATAATAATAATAATGTGGTGAAATCGTCCAGTAATCTAGCGTCATCGAAGCCATAATTGAATGGATGGGTCTCAAGCTATAATTAATAAGTACTGGAATGTCCCCTGCTGAAGAATAGGGGCAGAGAATTTGCAGGACCTCCAGAGTTAGTTGGTGATAGTGGAAATAATGAGGCATCGCCATGCAACGCGTCCAGCATGTACGCCATTAGTCCTTTCATTGAAATATCTCGCTGGCCAGTAGGATTCTATTTGTTAAGTAGCCGTTGTGGTGTGATCCAGCTACAATATAAATAGCAAGTGGTAATATAAATTTCTTAATTATCTAACTTTTGGTACATATGTGCCTGGTGTCAATTAGAAAATTCTTACCCTGTCTCTGTGTATTAGTGTTCTCATTAATCCTTATTGGAGATCGGTTCCTTTAATTTTCATATAGTCCACTCTATTTTTATTTTACCATTATTTGTGTTAATGTTTAATATTGTAATTATTAATTTAATATCAGGTCAAGACAACAGGGATACCTAGCGGAGTTTTCGTAGCTTTTAGTGACTCTTTAGATGCCCTTCGAAGCCTGGTAGACCTGACGTGCCGAAAAAAAGCTTGTGTTGGGTCTTCCTGGATTGGGTCCCCAGTTACATGGAATTTAGGGAAAACAAGGCGGCGGTCACCCGTGCAAAGGCGGCTTCCAGGTCTAGGAGGGTAGGAAGGATTGAAGATTCCCATAACTATTTTACAAGTTACATCAGCATTGGGGAGAATGATTTAACAGGTATGGCAGGAGCGGTGTGATACTGTTGTGTCCTCGCTCAGTCAAGTGAGTCTCGCAAGGCTGTGGTACTGTTCAGTAGGTTGCTCTTGAGTTGTATACTCGCTGACATTTAACACAATGCTGATGTCACTGCATGACCGTATTGTGAGGTGTCTGATACTACATCACCTCTGCTCACCTGCTTTATTGAATTTTGCAAATATGATTCATTTCGGCGAAGTTTTATTAGGTATGTAGGTACCAAGAATTTACCGTGGAGCCAGACGATTTTTGCGAACGACTTTCCTACTGACTTGGTCATTGATTTTCTATGACGTAGTGATATCTGGGACTATATATGAAATATGAGCGCCATCGATCGGCTCCCCTGGTCACGCTTTGTATCAACATGATCGGTCGAAGCGCACATGCTAGAGGGAAGAGTGGCGCTGATGACCTCAAAAGTTGAAGTACCTCAAGCAACAAGAAGGAAAAAAAAAGACAATTACTTCCTAGTAATGGAGAGGTTGTTAACGCACCTCAACAGACCTGGTATCAGTGTGAAGAAAGTTCCAAACAGTTATCATGTTTCTAGGTATTTTAGATGTTACTAAGCTGTCGTGTCAGTTTCAACTTATAGCCTAGCCATTTTCTCTGATTCTTTTAGTGAACTTGAAAATACTAATTGCTCAAACTTAAATTGAACCTTTTGTCATTACTTGTTATTAATGATTAGATTGCTTCATAGTGCTGATGTTCTGACAGTCACCTATATATATATATATATATATATATATATATATATATATATATATATATATATATATATATATATATATATATATATATATATATATATATATATATATATATATGCGTGTGTGTGTGTGTTAGTTACCATTTGGTCCTAGGCGCATGTCGATTAGACACTAGGCCTGTTGTATGTGCATGCGTGTGTATGTGTGTGTGTGTGTGTGTGTGTGTGTGTGTGTGTGTGTGTGTGTGTGTGTGTGTGTGCGTGCGCTTTTGTTTTTTCCCTCTCTACTATGAAGTGCATGCAGTAAGTGAGGAAGGGAGGATGGCTGTGATCACCTGGGAATGACTCACAGCACTGTGAACTCAGCAACATCAACACTGCTGAGAAACAAGAGACATGGTTAGGCATTCGAATCCGTTAACAAGCAGAGACATCAAGAGCGAGCCAGACCATTTATGTTCTATAAAGTCGATCTCCATACTATGATATGTGTGTGTGTGTGTGTGTGTGTGTGTAGGCCTCAGTCAGATGACCGAAAGCTTTTCGGTGGACTGTCATCAAATGACCAGGACATGCTTCAGGAAACACTTGTCTTGTTTTCTGACGAATTCTACCTAACCTAAATGATACAGTGAGCATATGTCTGCATTATGAGTACAGGTGTTGGGGAACTGGCATTCATGTTAACATTTTCTTCACTAGAATACCCTTCAGGTACCCTCCGGGTAGATCTGGCAACACTGTCAGTATCAGTACTTTGCTAGACTTCAGAAGTAGTCAGTCAATAGTTGTTCATGCGCTCTCCTCTGTTTAGTGTCCTGGAGACGGACGTCAATTCTGTTTCTCTCAATTCACGCACTCAGCGTCGTACTTCCTTTTTCGGTTCTTCACTAACGTGTATAATATGCGACAGGGAAGTGTGAGGTTATGAATTCCAGGTGTGTGAGGTAAAAAGAGTAGCCAGTCAGCAGGTCCCCGTAGTGCTCAACAATGGGTGTGAGTTATCGAAGGTGGAAATACAGGACATTGCTACCCTCACTCTCTCATACGGTAAGTTTTTTCTGTTTTTATATATATATATATATATAATTTATCCTTCAGCCGAAGATTTTGAAGCATTTGGCCACTTTAGCATTTAATTACAATTTCACTTACAAAGCGTATATACCAAGGAAATTTAAACATTCCCAAGACATCTGAGAATAGATAACTGAAAACTAAAAACCTTTACTAGTATTTCCGTCGCTTAAAACATCCATTTAAGTGGATTACCACTTAATAAGTACCACTCAGTCTCCTCTCATCACTTCTGGATGACCCATTTAAATGCATGAAGTTAATGATACAAGTAGATTAATATTGAT
>NC_091324.1:18450031-18462531 GCF_038502225.1 Cherax quadricarinatus | reverse complement strand
GTTAGGCCCATACTGGAGTATGCAGCACCAGTTTGGAACCCACACCTGGTCAAGCACGGCAAGAAATTAGAGAAAGTGCAAAGGTTTGCGTTCAGTGAAGAGGCGGGGCCACGAGCTGAGTCTCGACCCCTGCAACTACAATCAGTACAATCAGGTGAGTATACTACACAATATAGGGAAAGACTAAAGGAATTTGAACTAATAACCCTGGAAGTGAGGAGGGCAAGAAGAACACGATTACTATTAATAAAATACTCAAATTTATTGAAAGGGCGGATAAAACAGAAATATTAACATACGAGGAGCAAATACAAGGGTACACACATGGAAAGCAAAATCACAAGTCACAAAGGTGTTTAAAATATTTTTTTCCATTTCAGGGCACTAACGAAATGGGATGAACTTGATGCGAGCATGTTGGAGGTAAACTTCACTCAGGACGATAACAGCCAAAAAGTTACCAGCATCCCGTTACCATGTGCTGGATCTCACGACTTTAATGTGTCTGGTGACTCTGAGGTGACGCGGCGGTTGGTAGAGACCAACTTGAGGGACGCTTGGTTCTTCTTCTCCAACCATATGAAAGATCTGCAGTCGAGGAACTGGAAAATGAACCAGTTTGATTTTGAAGCCATCATGAAGGAAGGCGCCGAACGCATGAAGTAATTAGTGTGAATTTTCCTAAAAGAGGTTACCTATAGGTGTAAGTTTTTTTTTTTTTTTTTAATTTTTCTTCGATAACTTGAGGATGCCATTTCTGGTAGGCTTCAAACTTTCGACGCTTTTGTATATTACTTAGATAAACGGTCATATTAAAGAAATGTGCAAGTGCTAGTTGTAGAAATTTCTGCGTTTGAAGTTACAAATGCCTTTTTTGACTGGCTTCAAACTTTTCGATGCTGGTGCATGCTGCTCAGTTAAAGATTAAATCTGTCCATTTTGTTCTAAAAATTAAAGACATGAGCAAACACCTAGGATGTTTTATCATGGATAAATTTCAGTCCCCAGCCAGTGCTGTATGACCCTTGTGGGTTTAGTGCTTAGTTTGATTATAATAATTGAGTCCCAACACCTGGACAAATCCATAAGAAAACTGACTTGGTGTTTGTTCACGCGTCCTTAACCACAGCTGTACCTGTCTTATACAGGATTTTCAGCTTATTTTAAAAATTGAGTTGTATTTTTTTCTGTGCGATCAATTGAGAATGCTACTTCTGAATGGCTTGAATATTTATAGGCTGATATAGGTAGGTACAAAGAAAATTGACTAGTTTTAGGCTGTGTAGGTGCAAATTTCAGAATTTTCTAGCGTAATTAAATAAGGCCTGAAAATTTCTCATCTCATATTACAGTAAACTTACAAAGGTTCGAAATGGATTGTTTTCGTAAGCCATAATATTAATATAACGGTATTTTATTAGTTAAAATAAGACGCCAGATATTTTAAGCAAATCCTAAATTTTCTTGTTACAGATGAAATATCTTTTTTAATCAGGTTCTCAAATGCACTGAATAGTTCTAGATCTTTTGGACATCCATTCTAGAGTCACCATCCTCAAGATTGAATGGTAGGGAAGAGGGGGCGCACAATAAACTAGGCGCTTCAGAGGTTAAAACCTAAATCTCTAATCATCGTTATTACTGTCGTGTTGGTCCAGTAAGCTCTCTTTGGTGATTACCTTATTCCTGTTGCTCTCGTGTCTAGGTCTTCTACTGTTCGGTGCGGAACTGTAGATTACTACTACTACTACTACTGTTTCTTCACCTCCTAATCGGGGCCTCTTTTCTTTTCCGTCACTTCGGTATTTGGCAGCCAACTAATAGTAGTGTTCTAGATCTTTTTTTGTGTTAAACTTCTTTTCTGTTAGGAACAAAAAAGGCACAATAAAGTGACTGTAACAGTACACAAATAACCCGCCCATAGGATAGAGTAGCTTACGACGACGTTTCGGTCCGACGTGGACCGTTTACAAAGTCACACTGTCACATTGTCAGTGTCGGACCGAAACGTCGTCGTAAGCTCCTACTCTTTCCTGTGTGCTGATTATTTGTATATTTTTTGTAATTTCTATATCTTACACTGCCTTTACTACTACTACTACTACTACTACTACTACTCTCTCTCTCTCTCTCTCTCTCTCTCTCTCTCTCTCTCTCTCTCTCTCTCTCTCTCTCTCTCTCTCTCTCTCTCTCTCTCTCTCTCTTTTTTTTTACCCAGGGTTTGACAAGGTTAAGGATCCCTAGCTTTATTGACAGCTATATTACAGGTTAAGGATTCCTAACTTTATTGGCAAGCTAAGAGCTGTTACCAACATCAGCTCATTTGAAAGCATTTTTATTGTTATGAGACATACAAGTAGGGAACAGGATGAAGTTGGAGCCATCTGTGGGCCAGCATTTTCATTTGATCAACTGACTTTATCTCGTTGACATCATTATGCTGTACGAATGTGTTCCATACTCGAGTCATCTTGGGTATGTATGATCTCAGATGGAGTGATGTTCTGGAGAAGGGTACAGCCAGAGTGAAGTTGCTGCTTTCTGCCCGTCTTGTGGCATAAAAGCTTGTTTCACGCTGTCCTCGAAGTGGATCCAAGTGTGGTATTTTGACAATATTGGCCTTGTACATAACAGTAAGTCCACCCACATCCCTCCTATGTTGAAGGCTCTGCTGAATTGACAGATCTATCCAGGATGGGTCCAGGCGAGAGATGAGACGTCTTGCTCTGTTCTCTACTCTGTCAAGCAGTCGCAGATGAGAGGGGGGGCAGGCAAACCAAGAAAGTGGAGCATACTCAAGGTGTGAGCGTACTTGTGCCTCGTACAGGATCTTGCAACCCCTACTGTCAAGCAGATGCGAGATACGGCGAAGTGCTGTAAGCTTCCTGGCTGCCTTGTTTGCAAGATTTACAACGTGGTTCTTCATGGTTAGTTTGGAGTCAAATTTCACCCCAAGGATATCAACTTCTTCTCCAGGTGCCAACATCCTCCCATTCATCCTTGCTACTGCACGAGCATTACCATCATGGTGCCTAGAGACGATCATCATTTGCGTTTTCTCAGGTGCAAATGTTACTTGCCATCTATTTCCCCAAGCTGATATAGCTCTCAGCTGGTGATTGATGTAGCTTAGAGCAGCTGGCATTTCTTCTCTTGGATAAGTGAATGTCAGTGTACAGTCGTCTGCATATGCATGTAATTCTGGGATGAGATGAAGAAGGTCGTTGAAGTAGACATTCCATAACAATGGACCCAGCACGCTTCCTTGTGGAACGCTTGCCCCAATAGGATGCCTTGCTGATTCCGTTCCATTGAGGACTACACTTAGAGATCTGCCATGAAGGTAATCACTGAGGAGACATAGCGTAGAGCCTGCAATTCCCAGTGCTTGAAGTTTTGCTAAGAGGCCCTGGTGCCACACCCGGTCGAAAGCGCCAGCAATGTTCAGTGCTACCACACAGCTGACTTTGGATTCATCCAGTGACTGGTGCCACTTAGTGGAGAGGTTTAACAACAGATCAGCAGCAGAGTAACCTTTCCTGAAGCCATATTGACGATCACAAAGTAGTGAGTGGTAGTCAAAAAACTCTGTCATTTGTCTTGAGATTATTGTCTCAAGGATCTTACCAGTGATTGACAGGAGTGACACTGGTCTGTAGTTGCTGATTTCTGCTCTGCTCTTCTTTTTGTGAACAGGGACTACATTTGCCTCTTTCCATAGAGAGGGCCATTTACACTGTACTAGGCAGTGCTGAAAGATGCGAGTTAGAGGTGCTGCTAGCTGGTCTGCACATCTTCTCAACAATCTTGGGCTCAACTTGTCTGGGCCCACAGCCTTTTCTTGGTCAAGTGATTTAAGAAGGAAATGCACCTTTCTCTCTTTCTCTCTCTCTTTCTTTCTCTTTCTTTCTCTTTCTTTCTTTCTCTTTCTTTCTCTCTCTCTTTCTCTCTCTCTCTCTCTCTCTCTCTCTCTCTCTCTCTCTCTCTCTCTCTCTCTCTCTCTCTCTCTCTCTCTCTCTCTCTCTCTCTCTCTTTCTCTTTCTTTCTCTTTCTCTCTCTCTTTCTCTCTTTCTCTCTCTCTCTTTCTCTCTCTCTCTCTCTCTCTGTCTTTTTTTTTTTTTTTTTTTTTTTACACAGGGTTTGACAAGGTTAAGGATCCCTAGCTTTATTGACAGCTATTTACAGGTTAAGGATTCCTAACTTTATTGGCAAGCTAAGAGCTGTTACCTACATCAGCTCATTTGAAAACATTTTTATTGTTATGAGACATACAAGTAGGGAACAGGATGAAGTTGGAGCCATCTGTGGGCCAGCATTTTCATTTGATCAACTGACTTTATCTCGTTGACATCATTATGCTGTACGAATGTGTTCCATACTCGAGTCATCCTGGGTATGTATGATCTCAGATGGAGTGATGTTCTGGAGAAGGGTACAGCCAGAGTGAAGTTGCTGCTTTCTGCCCGTCTTGTGGCATAAAAGCTTGTTTCACGCTGTCCTCTCTCTCTCTCTCTCTCTCTCTCTCTCTCTCTCTCTCTCTCTCTCTCTCTCTCTCTCTCTCTCTCTCTCTCTCTCTCTCTCTCTTACATATCTTTCTTATTCCACTTGCTGGTTGAGCACATAGTGAAATTCGTGAGACTCAGCTTGTGTTCGCCAACAGAGTGCTTCAGTCCGACGTGTGGCTGCTGAGTCAGTTGAACGGGGAGGCCAGCAGGAGAGAGCAAGAGGCCAGGGAGCTGAGTGTTCTGGTACAGAACCGACTACATCGTCTGCAGAATCCAAAGGACTGTGCCACAGCAAAGAAATTACTTTGTAAACTGAACAGGGTAAGGTTCCGCTTTCCTCATCCTCTATAAAAGACAAATACATATATAAATATAAATAAAATCTAAATTTAAATCTAACTGGTAAATCTACCGGCTAGCCGCAGTTCTGTTAATGATTCAAAATCAGTTGTTTCGTGATTTCGTTAATATGCAGACTGCTCGTGAAGGCTGGTACTCAAACGGGATTAGACTGATATTAATCTCTGAGTCCACTGGGAGCCTGGTGTTTGAGAATTGATGGTCCAGTGGTTAGAGCGATGCGTACGTTTTACTATTCTCACCGAGCTGGACATGGTGATGCTGGATCGAATCCCAGCTATCCTCAGTTATGTTAATAATTCAAAATCACTTGTTTCGTGATTTCATTAATACTGATAGATATATTTTTTTTCATTGACAATGATGTATGCTTTATTTTTGGACCAACTTAGAAACTTCAGCTGACCTAACTTTAACGTAATTTTTTTTAGCTAAATTCTGCTATGTATAACATACATCAGTATAAATTTATTTAATACTACTTAAAATCAATGATTATTTTTTCCGTTACGTTCACATTAATTTCTGCTCATAGCAAAAACAAATTTTCATTCTGCTAATCTGGCAGAAAACACCCTTATCGAATAGGCCAAATTTGCCGGCTCTGCTTAAAGGAAACAGGGATAAAAGAGAGCAAAAAAATTATAATGGAATAAGCCTACTGACTATACCAAGTAAAGTGTGGCAGGGTTATTATTTAAAGAATTAAACGTGAGATTGAGAGCAGGATTGCAGATGAACACGGAGGCTTTAGAAATCTTAGGGGATGTATAGACCAAGTGTTTACGTTGTAGCATATAAGTGAACAATATTTAGATAAAGGTAGGGAAGTTTTCTTTGCTTTCATGGATTTAGAAAAGGCATATGATAAAATGGATAGGGAAGCAACGGCTGGCAAAGTTTTCCATAATTACCAGGTATCCTTCATGAGGCCCAAATAAGAGAAAAAAATATAGAAAAAATGCAAGAGCCTAAACTGTGGCTACTAGATCCACTGCGGAAATAGGAAAACTCTCAAAATCCGTCAAAATCCCGGTTAGTATCTTGCAAGGGCTTTGATCAGATGTTCTGTATTTGCACAGTAAGCGGATATTCTCACCAGAATATTCTCACTAGTACATGTAGCTTCATTCCCAGCTACCACACTGACGCATCACCTTCCCACAGGATTGCGGTCTGGGTTGCGAAATTCATCACGTTCTCTATTGCTTCATGACAGCCTATGGCACCCACCGAACTTTAATCCTCAAATCTGATGACTGGAATTACTCCTCCAGAGGCTGGGAGGAGATTTTCCTCCCTTTAAGCAACACATGCACGACTATCTCCAATGATACAGTTGTCAAGTGGCCTGGTAAGACGTGTTGGTGTGTTGTGGCCTGGTAAGACGTGTTGGTGTGTTGTGGCCTGGTAAGACGTGTTGGTGTCGTGGCCTGGTAAGACGTGTTGGTGTGTTGTGGCCTGGTAAGACGTGTTGGTGTCGTGGCCTGGTAAGACGTGTTGGTGTGTTGTGGCCTGGTAAGACGTGTTGGTGTCGTGGCCTGGTAAGACGTGTTGGTGTGTTGTGGCCTGGTAAGACGTGTTGGTGTCGTGGCCTGGTAAGACGTGTTGGTGTGTTGTGGCCTGGTAAAACGTGTTGGTGTCGTGGCCTGGTAAGACGTGTTGGTGTGTTGTGGCCTGGTAAGACGTGTTGGTGTGTTGTGGCCTGGTAAGACGTGTTGGTGTGTTGTGGCCTGGTAAGACGTGTTAGTGTCGTGGCCTGGTAAGACGTGTTGGTGTGTTGTGGCCTGGTAAGACGTGTTGGTGTCGTGGCCTGGTAAGACGTGTTGGTGTGTTGTGGCCTGGTAAGACGTGTTGGTGTCGTGGCCTGGTAAGACGTGTTGGTGTGTTGTGGCCTGGTAAGACGTGTTGGTGTCGTGGCCTGGTAAGACGTGTTGGTGTGTTGTGGCCTGGTAAAACGTGTTGGTGTCGTGGCCTGGTAAGACGTGTTGGTGTGTTGTGGCCTGGTAAGACGTGTTGGTGTGTTGTGGCCTGGTAAGACGTGTTGGTGTGTTGTGGCCTGGTAAGACGTGTTGGTGTGTTGTGGCCTGGTAAGACGTGTTGGTGTCGTGGCCTGGTAAGACGTGTTGGTGTGTCGTGGCCAGGTAAGACGTGTTGGTGTGTTGTGGCCTGGTAAGACGTGTTGGTGTGTTGTGGCCTGGTAAGACGTGTTGGTGTGTCGTGGCCAGGTAAGACGTGTTGGTGTGTTGTGGCCTGGTAAGACGTGTTGGTGTGTCGTGGCCAGGTAAGACGTGTTGGTGTCGTGGCCAGGTAAGACGTGTTGGTGTGTCGTGGCCAGGTAAGACGTGTTGGTGTGTTGTGGCCTGGTAAGACGTGTTGGTGTGTTGTGGCCTGGTAAGACGTGTTGGTGTGTCGTGGCCAGGTAAGACGTGTTGGTGTGTCGTGGCCTGGTAAGACATGTTGGTGTGTTGTGGCCTGGTAAGACGTGTTGGTGTGTCGTGGCCTGGTAAGACATGTTGGTGTGTTGTGTTTCTTTGGCAGAATTTACTCACGAAGGTTGGTAGGCTGTAAGGGTTAAAATGTAACTTCATTTTAACACATCTTTGCACAAATGAGTACAAAAATTCTGAAACTAAAAAAAAATCGTTGAAAAATAAATTTTTTTTAAATATTAGAACAATTTTGTATATATTAATCTTAGCTTCAGTTAAGGTGCACATATTCTTGTAATGGAAACCAAATATTTGTTCCTGTGTCTGAGAAGTGTAATACAGAGACCCACAACCTTCCTCTGAGCAGCTGCATAAAGTTTTAGTACTTATGCTGATGCTAGCAAAGTGCTCTTAATTAAAGGAACTGGAGCTATCCTACCATTCCTTAGATCAAAAGTGATTACCTCCCATTTATGGAAAATTAGAACATGACCATTATTTGAGTCAGAGGAATAAACATACGTTTTCCTTGTTTATCAATCAATCAATCAAATTTATTCTCTATAAGGATTACAATGCGGGGTTTACAGATTTTGGATATTGTGTGGTTTACATGTTTTAAAATACTAATTACAGAGGGGGCCACTAGGACACCTAGCATGGCTAGGAATTTCGGGCAGACTTAGATTAATTCTTAACTTTAAATTATTACAGATTATGGTATTAAGGCTAAGTGACTACAGTATAGTTTGTGAGTTTAGCAATGTGAATGCTTTTGTTTTGGCACAATACATAGTGTGTATATTGGAGTATCATAGGCAAACTTATGACTAGTTAGGATTCATTATTTTAAGATTAAGATTCGTATTTCTGTGTTTATTGTCAATGGGTGAGTAAGTGTAATTGTGAACCACCAGGTGGTTTTCATGTAGTTAGTTGACGGGGTGTTTCAGGGAGATAAGATGTTTTCTAACTGTAGTTTTGAAAGTGATGAATGTGTCTGCAGTTCTAGAAACTATCAACTCAGTTTTCAAACTGTAAAGTAAAAGGACACAAGTGCAACTAATGTGACATTTATTGTGGCAACGTTTCGCTCTCCAGGAGCTTTATCAAGCCATTACAAACAATACATGGACACAGAGGGTATATAAAGGCTCAGAGTGAGGTGAATACTAGTGAGGTACCATTTCGATGTTCACTAGTGGTAGTAGTAGTAGTAGTAGTGGTAGTGACAAAAGTAATACAATATGGTAGAGCAATTAATTCGTACATGAGTAAAAGGATATAAAAGCTATTACTTGGGTAACATAAAAATAGGTTGGACAAATATAAACTGGAATGAGGCAGCTTGTTTCAGTGTTCACTCTCTGTGCTTTGTGTAGTATAACAGGAGAGACTATGTGATGGCAGGGTTTACTGTTTTCAGGAGGATTCTTGCTAGAAGTCTTAGCAAGAATCCTCCTGAAAACAGTAAACCCTGCCATCACATAGTCTCTCCTGTTATACTACACAAAGCACAGAGAGTGAACACTGAAACAAGCTGCCTCGTTCCAGTTTATATTTGTCCAACCTATTTTTATGTTACCCAAGTAATAGCTTTTATATCCTTTTACTCATGTACGAATTAATTGCTCTACCATATTGTATTACTTTTGTCACTACCACTACTACTACTACTACTACTACTACCACTAGTGAACATCGAAATGGTACCTCACTAGTATTCACCTCACTCTGAGCCTTTATATACCCTCTGTGTCCATGTATTGTTTGTAATGGCTTGATAAAGCTCCTGGAGAGCGAAACGTTGCCACAATAAATGTCACATTAGTTGCACTTGTGTCCTTTTACTTTACATATTGTCGGTAATTCTACCAACTTTATTACAGTTTTCAAACTGAAAATGACGCATCACAACCACTCTGTGAAATATATTTGCTTGACATGAAACTAACAAACGTATATACTCGTATGTTGTGATTATTTGTGATCGAGAGAGATATTCCCAGTTTTTGATCGATCATATTTTTTATTCTGATCCTTTTCACCAAGGAAAGAGCATGTTTAGGGATGCAGGTACTTGAGAAGTCTTGTTTTTACATATTTCTGCATTTCATGGTCATATTTATGATCGTGTAATAATGTTGGCAAAATTACCAGCAATATGTTGGGTAAAAGACACGTGTGCAACAATTGATTAATTTTATTGCAGCAACTCTATTGCTAAGGCGCTCTTTTGGAAATGGTTGTGGTTTTAAAGCGTCTTATACATTATTCCAGTTTATTAAAAAATTTGAGTGGTAAAGACATATCTGACAAAAAAAAATAAGCGTTCATAAACAGCAGAATTTTTTTATATTTATACAGGAAACAAAGACACACAGATAGTGGAGTTTCCAATGCCCGAAGAACCAGAACCAAAACCACAACACATGCCTCTGGCCATCCCGAGGGACATCTCTGAGAGACTGATACATCTACATGGTAACCCAGGTGCTTGGTGGCTCGGCCAGTTCCTCAAGTACATGTTCCGTCTTCAGCCGTATATGCAACATAGTATGAACAAAAGAGAACAAGCATTGAATTTCCAGCATCCCATTGTTGGGTATGTTAAGTTTTTGTGTTTACACACACACACACACACACACACACACACACACACACACACACACACACACACACACACACACAAACAAACAAACAAACAACATACACACAAACAACACACATTACAACACCTACCCTGTCTGTGTGTGTCTCCCTCTCCCTCTGTCTCCCTTCCCACTCTATCTCCACCTCTCCATCACTGTTCCCATCTCTCTACCCCTTACAGCTCCCCTTCCCCCCGACACACACTACAACACCTAACCCATAAAAAAATGGTGGCTCAGAAGGGAAGTCAAAAGCTCAGGGGATCAGAGGAAAATGGATGGAAGGAATGGATGGAAGAATGGATGGAAGAGCAATGTAAAAGGATGGAACAAGAGTGGGAGAACAAACTAGGTGAGTCAGAGATTTCTGTAAAATTGGAAAAGAGGAGGAGGAGGAGGAGAAGGAGAAATGGGAGTCACAAGCTGCAGAAGCCAGGATAAGGGCCCTAGAATATGAGGTAAATAGGCTGAAGCAAGTTACAGGGTTATTGAATATCAAAATGTTTGATCTGAGAGGGACATGACCTCTCAGTGGCTACATTCTCACTACTACTACTACTCTGCACCTCTCCTTCCGACAGTATTTAAGTCTCAACACTGTCGCTTGATCTTCAGTTAGTTCCAGACTTTGGAATAGAACTTCTCCAGGCTGAGGGACTGACAACCTCAAATCTACGACTTCAAGGGTGATGGACTGATTACATCGTCTTCACATCTCTACTGCTCCTGCCTACTTTCTGTACTCGACTGAAGAAGCCTACTGCATAGGCGAAACGTTTTGAAATGAAGTTGCCTAAATGTTGCCTATGTGTCTTATCTACCTACAGGGTTATTGCCCAGAGGAGACATAGCATCTGAAGCTGGTACACCCCTACTGAATGAGGAGCCCAACGGAAAAGGAGACATAACTTAGGCTAAGGCCCTATAAGTCCACCAAGCAGGGTTGATGAATGAAGGGGGAGAGCAGCTGGGAGCAGCAATAGTAGTAAGGGAGGGGGGAGAAGGAGAGGGGGTAGGTCACATGCAAAGGCACGACCATGCTACCAAGAGCAACAGAAAAAATAAGGGAGATAATAGCCATGTACCAATGGAACCCAGAGACACAGAGGGAAAGGCAATGGGAGGAGGAGAGGGAGAGGTCAGTTTTTATTCATGGGCTTCAGGAGAGTGAGGGGAAGACACAGTGAAAGACAGCAGGAAGAAAAACAGGAGATTGAAAACATCAAAGAAATAGGCAAGGAGGACATGACTGAGAAAGTAAATTTTCATAGAATAAGGGGGTATTTGAAGGGGAGAAATTGGCTGGTCAAGCTGATTTTCGAGACAGAGACAGTGCAAAACAGGATCTTGTAAGAGAAACCACAGCTGTACGAATTGTCAACATACAAGAGGGTGTTCCGAGACAGAGACAGAACAAAAACTGAATGACAGCAGCTGAGGGAGATGACACAGAAGCGAAAGGGGCTAGGAAGAGAGACAAGGACAGAATAAGCAGAGGACAACCAGAGCAGGGCAAAGCAACAAGCACAAGCACACACAGCACCACCCCAGAACCCCACAACCAAACACGCTATCCCAACACAAACCACAATCCACACATACAGCCCCCACCCCACACTATTCTATAGAATCCTACAGCACGCTGCCAGGTGCCCCACCCTCACAGACCCCCAGAACAGTGTTGGAGAGGAAACTGAAGAAATGGTATGCCAACCCCTATGGAATAAGAAGTAAGTGGGAGGAGTGGCACAAAAGAGTCAGAGGCATCAAGAGACATCATAGCTCTCACAGAAACCAAGATCACAGGAATAACAGATGCCACATTTCCAATGGGATATCAGATGCTAAGGAAAGAGAGAGGGAACAGAGGGGGTGGAGGAGTGGCACTGCTCATAAAAAACTGATGGGATTTTGATGAGCTGGAGAGAGGAGACAGAGGAGGAGCAAGACACTACATAATAGGAACACTTCAGTCTGGAGGTCCCAAGGTGGTAAATGCAGTGATGTATAACCAACAACAGAACAGCAGGAGGCCAAGGCAAAAGTATGATGAGAGTAAGAGAGCAATGGTTGACACACTGGCTGAAGTGGCCAGAAGGGCTCATGCGAGCAGGGCAAAGCTGCTGATTATGGGTGGCTTCAACCACAAGGAAATTGACTTGGAGAACCTGGAGCCATGTGGGGACCCAGAAACGTGGAGGGCTAATATGATGGAGGAGGTACTGGAAAACCTCATGTACCAACACTACCAGAGAGAGAGGAAAAGATGAACCAGCGAGACTGGACCTAGTATTCACCTTGAGTAGTGCAGATATTGAGGACGTCACATATGAAAGACCCTTTGAGGCCAGTGATCACGTGATTCTGAGCTTCGAGGCGCTGTATAATCCTACGGGTTTAGCGCTTCCCCTTGATTATAATAATAATCTGAGCTTCGAATACATAGGAGTTACAAGTGGAAAGGGAAGCCGGAAGAGCAGGACGAAAGAAGCCAAGTTACAAGAGAGGGGACTACACAGGCATGAAGAATTTCCTGCACGGGGTTCAGTGGA
>NC_091324.1:18432531-18445031 GCF_038502225.1 Cherax quadricarinatus | reverse complement strand
GTCACTACCAATGTAATGGAAAATTCAAAACACGGTGCCCCATGGCCTGGTGACTAAAGCTTTTGCTTCACACCCCTCAGGGAAGGTTCCTTGATGTTGGTGAGGGGCTCTTGATTTAGGGAATTGGATCTGTGCTCCAATTCCCCGAATTAAGCCTGAATGCCTTCCACATTCCCCCCCCCCAGGCGCTGTATAATTCTACGGGTTTAGCGCTTCCCCTTGATTATAATAATAATTTTGCTTCACACGGCAAGTCTGGATTCGATTCCCAGGGAGGCTAGAAACATTGGGCGTGTTTCTTTACACAGGTTGTCTGTTCTCCATCAGTAAAACGGGTACCTGGGTGTTAGTCGACTGGTGTGGGTCGCATCCTGGGAGAAAACTGACTTAATTTATCCGAAATGCTCTACATAACAAGGGGCTTTCTATATAGTAGTATGTCATTGATGTCAGCTAGGACTGTATACCTTGTACATGTCCTTGTAGAAATGAAGATATTAATTGAGAGCTCATGTACTGACTGTTGGGAGACACAAGATGACACTGACTAAAACGGGCGTGTATATTTCGGTCTTTAACAAAAGACCTCATCGGCGGCTAGTAATAATAATAATAATGTCACATTGCCTTTTGTCGTCAACAGCGTTCACGTGAGACGAACTGATAAAATAAATGAAGCACAGTATTACCAACTGGAGGAGTACATGGAGCAGGTCGAGGAATACTTCGCTGGTCTCCAAGTGTTCAACCCTAACGTGACCCGCAGGATCTACCTGGCCTCAGACGAGCCTCGAGTCTTCGAGGAGGCAAAGAAAAAGTAGGTTGTGCGTGTGTACTCACCTATTTGTGGTTGCAGGGGTCGATTCATAGCTCCTGGCCCCGCCTCTTCACTGATTGCTACTGGGTACTCTCTCTCCCTTTTCCATTAGCTTTATCAAGCCTCGTCTTAACACTATGTATGGTTCCCGCCTCCACTACATCACTTTCTAGGCTGTTCCACTGCCTGACAACTCTATGACTGAAGAAATACTTCCTAATATCCCTTTGACTCGTCTGAGTCTTCAACTTCCAATTGTGACCTCTTGTTTCTGTGTCCCATCTCTGGAACATCCTGTCTTTGTCCACCTTGTCTATTCCGCGCAGTATTTTATGTCGTTATCATGTCTCCCCTGACCCCCCCCTGTCCTCCAGTGTCGTCAGGCCGATTTCCCTTAACCTTTCTTCGTAGGACAATCCCCTTAGCTCTGGGACTAGTCTTGTTGCAAACCTTTGCACTTTCTCTAATTTCTTGACGTGCTTGACCAGGTGTGGATTCCAAACTGGTACTGCATACTCCAGTATGGGCCTGACGTAAATGGTGTACAGAGTCTTGAACGATCCCTTACTGAGGTATCGGAACACTATCCTTAGGTTTTCCAGACGCCCGTACGCTGCAGCAGTTATCTGACTGATGTGCGCCTCAGATGTGCTCGGTGTTATACTCACCCCAAGATCTTTTTACTTGAGTGAGGTTTGCAGTTTTTGGCCACCTAGATTATACTGTGTCTGCGGTCTTCTTTGCCCTTCCCCAATCTTCATAACTTTGCATTTGGCAGGGTTAAATTCAAGGAACCAGTTGCTGGACCAGGCTTGTAGCCTGTCCAGGTCTGTTTGTAGTCCTGCCTGATCCTCGATCGATTTGATTTTCCTCATTAACTTCACATCATCTGCAAACAAGGACACTTCTGAGTCTGTCCCTTCCGTTATGTTATTCACATATACCAAAAACAGCACAGGTCCTAGGACTGACCCCTTTGTAACCCCGCTTGTCACAGGCCCCCACTCCGATACCTCGTCACGTACCATGACTCGTTGCCTCCCTGTCAGGTATTCTCTGATCCATTGCAGTGCCTTACCTGTTATGTGTGCCTGATCCTCTAGGTTTTGCAGCAATCTCTTGTGAGGAACAGTGTCGAAGGCCTTCTTGCAGTCCAAGAAAATGCAGTCTATCCACCCCTCTCTCTCTTGTCTTGTGTCACCTTGTCATAAAACTCCAGTAGGTTTGTGACACAGAATTTTCCTTCCCTGAAACCGTGCTGGTTGTCGATTATACATTTGTTTCTTTCCTGGTGCTCCACTACTCTCCTCCTGATGATTTTCTCCATGGCTTTGCATACTATACACGTTAGTGACACAGGTCTGTAGTTTAATGCCTCATGTGTGTCTCCTTTTTTAAAAATTGGGACCACATTTGCCGTCTTTCATACCTCAGGGAGTTGCCCAGTTTCAATGAATGTGTTGAAGATCTTTGTTAGTGGCACACACAGCATCTCTGCTCCCTCTCTAAGGACCCACGGAGAGATGTCTGGTGCTCCTCACATACCTCTTGGTCGTTTCTTGTGAACTCCCCGTGTGTGTGTGTGTGTGTGTGTGTGTGTGTGTGTGTGTGTGTGTGTGTGTGTGTGTGTGTGTGTGTGTGTGTGTGTGTGTGCGTATATGTGCGCGTTTGCGTGCGTGTTCACCCGCGGGTGGAACGAGGTGTAAATTTTGTCTTGGTTTTCATGCTGTGTATAAATATTTCAAAATGCAATAACGTCCACGTGGGATTCGAACTAACGAGGACATTCTAGAGACCTAAAGGTGCACAATATTTTCCTTATTATCTTCTTGACAATAGATGTTCTGATACACCTTGACGAATAACAGTCAAATAATAAAAATATCTTGCTCCCTTTGTTAATCCCCATTATGTCACCTGGTCTCACTGATCAACAAACAAATACTCACAAGAAATCTGATTTCACTATCCAACAGGTACCTACTGAGGAGACAAAATACGATCCTTTATTGTTTATGACTTGATAAAGCCCACCGTGTGGGCGAAATGTAGTCAATAAAAGATCGCATTATACTGCAACTACTGTACGATAAGTCATCAGATTTTGCTGCTCTACAGGTTCCTATAATAATTCATCTGGTATCACTTCTCACAGATACCCAGAGTACGAGATTCTGTACAATACAAAGAGCATCGAAGTGGTAAGATATGCCAAGCGGTTCACATTAGCTTCGCTGAGAGACCTCGTAGTGGACATCTACTTCTTGTCTCGCACCGATTACATCGTTGTAACTTTATCCTCCAATGTGAGTATTCTTTCATGTGAGGTCTCTTCACTGTAAGGTCTCTTCACTGTGAGTACTCTTATGTGAGTACTTTTTATTGTTAGTGGCATGTGCCAGAGTGCAGTTACATTTAAAACTCTCTCGTTAGTGTAATTAGTTTTGCATTCAACATGCGCAACATAAATCCACTTTCTCATCATGTTATCTTATCCCTGTCCCATCCTGGGACAGGAAGGCTAGCAAAGTGTTTAAGTGACCTGACATTTCAGAGAGGGTGGACGGCTGAGTGAGGTTACCTTTCTTCAGACTTTCAGAACCCTCTCGCGCAACTGACTGGCTCACTCCATGACAGTCTCCTCTTTCTGTATAGCTGCATAGCGAGTGCTCTCATACATACTTCCCCCCAAATTCTATTCACTGTTGTGTTTAACTTGTCTCTCAACTCTCTACATAAATGCAAATAGCCTGAATATACATTCTAGAGGCGGGAATATATGTTAAACCAAAAATTTATCTTTGTGTACACTTTATTCCTCAGTGTTGATAGTCATTGGACTGCTAAAAGTTGGTACGTGGCAAATATAATTTATGTTAAGCGCTAAATCCATGGGGATCATTCAGCGCATGACGTGGAGGCTTGATCCTCCGTCTGCTGAGCGCCAGACAGACGCGCTTCCTATTTGTACTCACCTAGTTGGTACGTGGCAAAGCCGTGTACTACAGGCTATTTGAAAATAATTGTTCTCCTGATAATGAGTACTTATCAGTGTGAGTACTCTTCAGTGTGAGTACTATTCAGGTGAGTACTCATCAGTGTGTGAGGTTTTTAGAATTAAAAATAAGATAAAATAGAAAACGTAATACACATGACATACGAGTACTGTTCAGGTTTTCATAGAAGTCTTTTTATTCCTAATGTGCTTGGCATTTGTGTCTGTGTATGTGTGTCTGTGTATGTGTGTCTGTGTATGTGTGTGGCACCTGACATTAGTCATCTCGAAGGCAGGGTCGTCGAAAAACTGCTGGTTAAGGACACTTTAAGGCGAGGTATCCAGTGCCTCTACAGTCACTCACGACAGAAACGACCACTTGCTTACCTATGCCTTACGACCCATGCGGACGTGGCGCATGCTTTTTAAATGTTTTTATTAATAATTATAATAATAACCTGTGCCGGAAGCAGTTGACTGATCCAGCACTGTCCCTTCATATTTAATCTGAACTCTCTATCCTTCCACGTCCCTTTCCAGGTTTATTTCTACAAGGTAGTAGAGGAACATCACTGCATAAATACTCATACTCATTCTCATTGAGGGCTCATACTCTATATACCTCAAATATACAAACTCTCTAGCCTTCCTGACTCTTCCGCTTTTTCTCTTGTGTACTTGAGGTGCTTGCCATGCGAACTGGTTCTTCAGCACTAATTCCACCAACTCATCCAGCCAAGAGTCAGATTTTTCATATAGGCCTCAATTCGTCCCATCTGTATCCTTGTGGCTAAAAAACTCTCAAGATCAGTTAGCTTAGTTTTGGCTTCGTGGGCTTTCTTTGCTGCTTTGTCGACAGAGGCTACCATGGCCCTGTGTCCTTGTGCAAATGTAACATTGTGCGAGTGTGACCTTGAGTGTATTGTTGTGTGATAAGAGTTTTTTGCGGGACAGATAGGAAGGCTGGCGTACGAAATCATGCAGAGCCTGGCTGTCGACGCCTCTAGCTGCTTCTACTCCCTGGACACCACCTACTACTTCCACTTCCAGCGCCCCAGCTACGTGAGGACCCGTTTCTTCCATCAGCCTGACAGGTAGGAGTCACAGCCTCAACTGGCACTAGTGTGGTGCACCAAACATTGGCATCACTGTGTAGCATTATTGTACTCAATTATATAGGTGTAGGGATCGAATCTCAGCTCCTAGCCCAGTCTCTTTCCTATGTGTGTGTGTGTGTGTGTGTGTGTGTGTGTGTGTGTGTGTGTGTGTGTGTGTGTGTGTGTGTGTGTTGGGATGGCACCATTTTTAATAGCAAAATAGGGTACAACAGCAGTATGCTACTGCAGTTTCCATGTCATATTCCATTACCCACGACGACCTATCCTGTACACAGGAGAAATAAAAAATATGAAGACATCTCCATCATCCCAGAGCGAAGTAAACGTAAATTTTATAAAGGAGAAAGAGAGAAGAGAGAGAGGAGAGAAATTTGGAATATTTAATACGACTAACTACATACATATACTAATAAGCAATAATCGCGAACAAGCGATGCAAGACGCAAAGTAACCACACTAGAAGTTGAGTGGTAGCTCTAGGCCTTTCTTGTTGCAATCAGCACACCTTCAGGAGCTTGCAATATTGCATAAATGAGTAGGAAGCCAAGGTGTATTCGTTCAGGAGAATGACTAGCTAAAGCCATTGTGTATGGGAGGACTAAGTTAATTTCTTTTACCACAGTACCATTCCATTTTTACCTTCTAGGTCAAAAGCAGTAAGATCACAAGAAACCAATGATATGTTAATGTGCAATTTAACCGCAGTAAATGGTAATTAAATTTCAAGCTTTCTCGTGATTTTTCATCACATTCTCATCTATTGAAAATGTGATTAAGAGATCATGAAAGCTACCATTCATTACCATTCACCGTGGTTAAATTGCATATATTTTTTTTTTTTATTATCACACCGGCCGATTCCCACCAAGGCAGGGTGGCCCGAAAAAGAAAAACTTTCACCATCATTCACTCCATCACTGTCTTGCCAGAAGGGTGCTTTACACTACAGTTTTTAAACTGCAACATTAACACCCCTCCTTCAGAGTGCAGGCACTGTACTTCCCATCTCCAGGACTCAAGTCCGGCCTGCCGGTTTCCCTGAATCCCTTCATAAATGTTACTTTGCTCACACTCCAACAGCACGTCAAGTATTAAAAACCATTTGTCTCCATTCACTCCTATCAAACACGCTCACGCATGCCTGCTGGAAGTCCAAGCCCCTCGCACACAAAACCTCCTTTACCCCCTCCCTCCAACCCTTCCTAGGCCGACCCCTACCCCGCCTTCCTTCCACTACAGACTGATACACTCTTGAAGTCATTCTGTTTCGCTCCATTCTCTCTACATGTCCGAACCACCTCAACAACCCTTCCTCAGCCCTCTGGACAACAGTTTTGGTAATCCCGCACCTCCTCCTAACTTCCAAACTACGAATTCTCTGCATTATATTCACACCACACATTGCCCTCAGACATGACATCTCCACTGCCTCCAGCCTTCTCCTCGCTGCAACATTCATCACCCACGCTTCACACCCATATAAGAGCGTTGGTAAAACTATACTCTCATACATTCCCCTCTTTGCCTCCAAGGACAAAGTTCTTTGTCTCCACAGACTCCTAAGTGCACCACTCACTCTTTTTCCCTCATCAATTCTATGATTCACCTCATCTTTCATAGACCCATCCGCTGACACGTCCACTCCCAAATATCTGAATACGTTCACCTCCTCCATACTCTCTCCCTCCAATCTGATATTCAATCTTTCATCACCTAATCTTTTTGTTATCCTCATAACCTTACTCTTTCCTGTATTCACCTTTAATTTTCTTCTTTTGCACACCCTACCAAATTCATCCACCAATCTCTGCAACTTCTCTTCAGAATCTCCCAAGAGCACAGTGTCATCAGCAAAGAGCAGCTGTGACAACTCCCACTTTGTGTGTGATTCTTTATCTTTTAACTCCACGCCTCTTGCCAAGACCCTCGCATTTACTTCTCTTACAACCCCATCTATAAATATATTAAACAACCACGGTGACATCACACATCCTTGTCTAAGGCCTACTTTTACTGGGAAAAAATTCCCCTCTTTCCTACATACTCTAACTTGAGCCTCACTATCCTCGTAAAAACTCTTCACTGCTTTCAGTAACCTACCTCCTACACCATACACTTGCAACATCTGCCACATTGCCCCCCTATCCACCCTGTCATACGCCTTTTCCAAATCCATAAATGCCACAAAGACCTCTTTAGCCTTATCTAAATACTGTTCACTTATATGTTTCACTGTAAACACCTGGTCCACACACCCCCTACCTTTCCTAAAGCCTCCTTGTTCATCTGCTATCCTATTCTCCGTCTTACTCTTAATTCTTTCAATTATAACTCTACCATACACTTTACCAGGTACACTCAACAGACTTATCCCCCTATAATTTTTGCACTCTCTTTTATCCCCTTTGCCTTTATACAAAGGAACTATGCATGCTCTCTGCCAATCCCTAGGTACCTTACCCTCTTCCATACATTTATTAAATAATTGCACCAACCACTCCAAAACTATATCCCCACCTGCTTTTAACATTTCTATCTTTATCCCATCAATCCCGGCTGCCTTACCCCCTTTCATTTTACCTACTGCCTCACGAACTTCCCCCACACTCACAACTGACTCTTCCTCACTCCTACAAGATTGCATATATATATATATATATATATATATATATATATATATATATATATATATATATATATATATATATTCTCTCTTAACAAGTCGGCCGTCTCCCACCGAGGCAGGGTGACCCAAAAAAAGAAAGAAAATCCCCAAAAAGAAAATACTTTCATCATCATTCAACACTTTCACCACACTCACACATTATCACTGTTTTTGCAGAGGTGCTCAGAATACAGCAGTCCAGAAGCATACACATATAAAGATACACAACATATCCCTCCAAACTGCCAATATCCCAAACCCCTCCTTTAAAGTGCAGGCATTGTACTTCCCATTTCCAGGACTCAAGTCCGACTATATGAAAATAACCGGTTTCCCTGAATCCCTTCACTAAATATTACCCTGCTCACACTCCAACAGATATATATATATATATATATATATATACATATATATATATATATATATATATATATATATATATATAATGTGTGTGTGTATTAGCGTTTTATTAATAAAAGTTTAAAAACATCTTGCCTATCTCGGTTTCCAACGCTAGGGAGACGATCATACATCGAGGAGAAAAACTGCAGATGCGTTCCTGGTACAGCGACTTCCGCAAGGGTCTCAGCGCTCCCTTGGGAGAAAAGGCAGTGGAGCTGCCTTACTACAAGCTGGAGCCTATAGTCGATATTATCAATGTGCCATCCTACTCTTATCTGGATAACCAGCCGGAGGTGGAGTAATCTCCAGGAGCTGCTGCTTACCATCACATGGCTCTCCAACATGTCCTCAACACCATTTCTCCAACATCCGTCCACTAATGTCCTTCCTCCAGCACCTGTACTCTACTGCCTGCCCTTCACCACCTGATCCCCCCAACACATGTCCTCCAACACCTGTCCTCCAACACCTCCATCTGCATTGATAATTAATTATGATTTTAAATGTACGGTATATATGACCTGACCTAATGTGACCTGCGTGTGTCATGCTTCACCATATCTGTTAACGTATTCTCATGGGTAAACAGGTATCTGTGCCGTGGAATTTCTATTTAATATGAAAATAAGCAAGTTGGATGTACGTGTGTGTGTGTGTGTGTGTGTGTGTGTGTGTGTGTGTGTGTGTGTGTGTGTGTGTGTGTGTGTGTGTTAGGGCTACCTTCTACTTGCAGTCCACCTGAAGGGCATTCCGGGAATCAGCGCCCCCGCGGCTCGGTCCATGACCAGGACTCCCTGTGGATCAGAGCCTGATCAACGAGGCTGTTACTGCTGGCCGCACGTAGTCCAACGTACTAACCACAGCCCGGCTGATCCGGCACTGACTTTAGTTATCTGTCCAGCTCCCTCTTGAAGACAACCAGGGGCCTATTGGTAATTTTCCTTACGGCTGGTGGGAGGCTACTGAACAGTCTTGAGCCCCGGACACTTATTGGAGCTGCTTAGTGTACCACTGGCGCCCCTACTTTTCACTGGGGGTATGTTGCATGTTGCCAAGTCTTTTGCTTTCGTAGGGAGTGAGTTCTTTGTGCAGATTAGGGACCAGTCACTCCAGGATCTTCCAGTGAGTACAAATCAAGTGCTTCCAGACGTTCCCAGTAATTCAGGTGTTTGATGGAACTTATATATGCAGTAAATGGGGATGTTAATGTACAGCAGTATTCCAGCCTAGAGAGAACAAATGATTTAAAAAGGATCATCATTGGCTTGGCATCTCTTGTCCTGAATGTTCTCATTATCCATCCTATCAGTTTCCTCGCAGATGTGATAGTGGCATTGTTGTGATCCTTGAAGGTGAGATCTTCGGACATTACCACACCCAGGTCCTTCACAATACTTTTCCGCTCTGTTGTGTAATTAGAGTTTGTAGTATACTCAGTCCTAGCTATTATTTCTTCCAGTTTTCCATTGCGGAGTAGTTGGAATTTGTCTTCATTGAACATCATATTCTTCTCCGTTGCCCATTAGAAAACTTGGTTTATATCTTCTTGGAGATTTGCCGTGTCCTCGATGGATGACTCTCATGCAGATCCTAGTATCGTCTGCGAAGGATGATACGGTGCTATGGTTTACATCTCTGTCTATGTCTGATGTGAGGATGAGGAACAGGATAGTGGCGAGTAGAACTCTGTGTTCGACTGGTTAGAAAGTTGAAGATCCATCTGCCTACTTTGTCAGTTATCCCATTAGCACGCATTTTGTGTGCTATTACACCATGATCGCACTTGTCAAAGGCTTTTGCAAAGTCTGTATATACTACATCTGCATTCTGTTTGTTTTCCAGTGCATCCAAGACCATATCATATTGGTCCAGCAGTTGCGAGAGGCAGGAGCGACCTGCTCTGAACCCATGTTGCCCTGGATTGTGCATTTTTTGGGAGTCCGCGTGGTTTGCAATTCTGCCTCTTAGAACTCTTTCAAGGATTTTTATGATGTGGGATGTTAAAGATATTGGTCTACAGTTCTTAGCTATTGCTTTGCTGCCACCTTTATGGAATGGGGCTATTTTCGTTGTTTTTAGTTACTGTGAAATCTCGTCTGTGTCTCTGCTCTTTCTCCATAGGATACGTAGGGCCCGTGAGAGGGGTTTCTTAATGAGCACAAAGTTCCATGAGTCTGGGTCTTGGGCTGAGTGCATGGGCATGTTGTCGATGGCTTTCTCATAGTCTAGTGGAGTTAGGGTTATGCCAGAAATTTGGCATACGTTGACAGGGTTTTGAGGCTCATGAAAAAATTGTTTGGATTATCTATCTTTAGACCGATTAGTGGCTAGCTGAACACAGAGTCATATTTAGATTTCAGTATCTCACTCATTTCTTTGTTGTCATCTATGTAGGATCCGTCTTGTCTGAGCAGGGACCCTATACTAGATGTGGTTTATGCCTTGTTTTTGGCATGTAAAAAGAAATATTTCGAATTTCTTTCAATTTCACTAAACGCTTTTAGCTCCTCTTTTCTCTCCTGGATGCTGTATAAGTCCTTTAACTTAAGCTCAAAATTTTCCACTTCCCTGGTTAGCGCTTCCTTCCGTGTTTCGGAGAATCTGGCATTCTTGAAGAGCTCAGTGATACTTCGCCTTCTCCTGTAAAGGGAGCGTCTCTCCAGTTTACTTCTCTTATTTTTTCTTAGGGGAATATGCCTTGAACATACTTCAGATACCGGAAAGTTGATATTTTCAAGGCACTGGCTAGGGTCCATGAAGTTGAATTTGGTAAAGGAACCCTCATAGCTGTATGCATTTTGCTGATCAGGACTCCTGTGCATGTAAGTCGGGACTTCGATTAAAATGTGATCAGAATTAGTTGTTTTTTATATTATGTTTTTTTTACCAGGTCCTCATTACTTATGTTATTCAGTCATGTATGTGTGAGACTTTTCATCTGAGCTGCCTCTAGGGATTATTTCTGCTACAACATTATTTGCTACATTCTTCCATTTTGTATGTCTTTGATTGAAGTCACCAAGCAGCAAGATGTTTGGGGATGGGGTTGGAAAGTTTTCCAGACAGTAATCAGTTTTCGATAGCTGTTCCTTGAACTGTTGGGAAGTTGCATCTGGTGGCTTATATACAAGCACAATGACTAAGTTTTGGTTCTCGATTTTTATTGTTAGAACTTCAATGACATCATTTGTGGTGTTTAGTATCTCCGTGCGAATGAGCGACTCTTTGACATTCTGGTCAACTCCCCCTTGTTGCCTGTTCTTTCTGTCGCATCTGAAAAGGTTGTATCCATATTTCACTGCCAAAGTAATCTTTTGCGTGGGTCTCTGTGAAGGCTGCATACATTGAATTTGACTCCCCTAGAAGTCCCCTGATTTATATTTGCTATACAAGGCCTTAAGGCTCTGTATATTAGCAAATATGAATGAGGTGTTGCATGTTTGTTGGGGGGATTTTGCTGTTGGTATCAGTAGTTGTGAGTCTGGAGAGACCACTGTCTGTGCCTCCAGTCCAACAAGGCTCCAAGGTGGTGAACTTTTTTGGTTTTCTTTCCATTTTCTTTCTTCGTTTCCTACCACTAAAAAATCACTTGGAGTGGAGTTGTAACTACTGTAACTATTATGATTTGTTTTACGGGGTGTGTACCTCCTGGTCCTTTTGAAGTTGTATGCGGGGAAGATGGTGTTGTAACATTGTTTTTTTAAGGACTGAAGAGTGGTACATCTCAGGGTGGAAGAATTTGCAAGAGGTAGAACGACACACTCCTTTAGACAGGAGGTCGCGGCATATTTTGGGATGCTCAAAGCTGCATGTCCCATTTGTTTTCCCCGATATTCCATGCTTACAGATGCCCCAAACATAGAATTTGCATCATTTTGCTTTTGGCTGGATACAGTTCGTACTGGATGTATTCCCAGTCTGTGCAGAACCTAGAACTGGACTACAGTCCTCCATAGCCAAGCCAGAAACGCCACCATTTGTTTTCAGGGGGCCAACATTTTTCCCGGAAGAGGACTTCTCTACTACATCTGTACTAGGGGCTATGGAGTGTTTATGATGGATGAATGCTTACGTATTTTTATTCAGTCGCTAATTGCATTAACATACCCTACTTTATTTTCCACAATTTTCCATTTACATTTTAATGAGAGTCGCTGAGATATATTTTTATATTGTGTAAAGAGATATTATATACCAACATGTCTGTTGTTTTGACAGTTTATTGGGTACTGCTTGTCTAGCTTTCCATGACGTAAAGAAATCATCGCGCCATACAAGCTGACGAGGTCAGTGTAAGTTGCACATAGTATGAGTCTTGTAAATGTCAGGGTATTTTATCCACAGTGGTATGTTACAAATCATTCTTGTAACATACCCTGACTTTCCTCGGTGTAAATAAAGCATTACCACTTTTTTTTTGCGTATGACCTAATTCTTGTCTGCTTAAATAACTCATAACGATTGTGAAATGATATTAACATGTAAATAGTTCATTACCAATAT
>NC_091324.1:18420031-18427531 GCF_038502225.1 Cherax quadricarinatus | reverse complement strand
GATGATGTAAAGAGAGTAGTAAGGGAGAAAAAGTTAGCATATGAGAAGTTTTTACAAAGTAGAAGTGATGCAAGGAGGGAAGAGTATATGGAGAAAAAGAGAGAAGTTAAGAGAGTGGTGAAGCAATGTAAAAAGAGAGCAAATGAGAGAGTGGGTGAGATGTTATCAACAAATTTTGTTGAAAATAAGAAAAAGTTTTGGAGTGAGATTAACAAGTTAAGAAAGCCTAGAGAACAAATGGATTTGTCAGTTAAAAATAGGAGAGGAGAGTTATTAAATGGAGAGTTAGAGGTATTGGGAAGATGGAAGGAATATTTTGAGGAATTGTTAAATGTTGATGAAGATAGGGAAGCTGTGATTTCGTGTATAGGGCAAGGAGGAATAACATCTTGTAGGAGTGAGGAAGAGCCAGTTGTGAGTGTGGGGGAAGTTCGTGAGGCAGTAGGTAAAATGAAAGGGGGTAAGGCAGCCGGGATTGATGGGATAAAGATAGAAATGTTAAAAGCAGGTGGGGATATAGTTTTGGAGTGGTTGGTGCAATTATTTAATAAATGTATGGAAGAGGGTAAGGTACCTAGGGATTGGCAGAGAGCATGCATAGTTCCTTTGTATAAAGGCAAAGGGGATAAAAGAGAGTGCAAAAATTATAGGGGGATAAGTCTGTTGAGTGTACCTGGTAAAGTGTATGGTAGAGTTATAATTGAAAGAATTAAGAGTAAGACGGAGAATAGGATAGCAGATGAACAAAGAGGCTTTAGGAAAGGTAGGGGGTGTGTGGACCAGGTGTTTACAGTGAAACATATAAGTGAACAGTATTTAGATAAGGCTAAAGAGGTCTTTGTGGCATTTATGGATTTGGAAAAGGCGTATGACAGGGTGGATAGGGGGGCAATGTGGCAGATGTTGCAAGTGTATGGTGTAGGAGGTAGGTTACTGAAAGCAGTGAAGAGTTTTTACGAGGATAGTGAGGCTCAAGTTAGAGTATGTAGGAAAGAGGGAAAATTTTTCCCAGTAAAAGTAGGCCTTAGACAAGGATGTGTGATGTCACCGTGGTTGTTTAATATATTTATAGATGGGGTTGTAAGAGAAGTAAATGCGAGGGTCTTGGCAAGAGGCGTGGAGTTAAAAGATAAAGAATCACACACAAAGTGGGAGTTGTCACAGCTGCTCTTTGCTGATGACACTGTGCTCTTGGGAGATTCTGAAGAGAAGTTGCAGAGATTGGTGGATGAATTTGGTAGGGTGTGCAAAAGAAGAAAATTAAAGGTGAATACAGGAAAGAGTAAGGTTATGAGGATAACAAAAAGATTAGGTGATGAAAGATTGAATATCAGATTGGAGGGAGAGAGTATGGAGGAGGTGAACGTATTCAGATATTTGGGAGTGGACGTGTCAGCGGATGGGTCTATGAAAGATGAGGTGAATCATAGAATTGATGAGGGAAAAAGAGTGAGTGGTGCACTTAGGAGTCTGTGGAGACAAAGAACTTTGTCCTTGGAGGCAAAGAGGGGAATGTATGAGAGTATAGTTTTACCAACGCTCTTATATGGGTGTGAAGCGTGGGTGATGAATGTTGCAGCGAGGAGAAGGCTGGAGGCAGTGGAGATGTCATGTCTGAGGGCAATGTGTGGTGTGAATATAATGCAGAGAATTCGTAGTTTGGAAGTTAGGAGGAGGTGCGGGATTACCAAAACTGTTGTCCAGAGGGCTGAGGAAGGGTTGTTGAGGTGGTTCGGACATGTAGAGAGAATGGAGCGAAACAGAATGACTTCAAGAGTGTATCAGTCTGTAGTGGAAGGAAGGCGGGGTAGGGGTCGGCCAAGGAAGGGTTGGAGGGAGGGGGTAAAGGAGGTTTTGTGTGCGAGGGGCTTGGACTTCCAGCAGGCATGCGTGAGCGTGTTTGATAGGAGTGAATGGAGACAAATGGTTTTTAATACTTGACGTGCTGTTGGAGTGTGAGCAAAGTAACATTTATGAAGGGATTCAGGGAAACCGGCAGGCCGGACTTGAGTCCTGGAGATGGGAAGTACAGTGCCTGCACTCTGAAGGAGGGGTGTTAATGTTGCAGTTTAAAAACTGTAGTGTAAAGCACCCTTCTGGCAAGACAGTGATGGAGTGAATGATGGTGAAAGTTTTTCTTTTTCGGGCCACCCTGCCTTGGTGGGAATCGGCCGGTGTGATAAAAAAAAAAAAAAAAAAAAAAAATATATATATATAATATATATATAATATATATATAATGTATATATATATATACATTTTTTATATATATAATATATATTTTATATTTAATATATATATATATATAATATATATATATATTATATACATATATATATATATATATATATATATATATATATATATATATATATATATATATATATATATATATATATATATATATATATAATGTCGTGCCGAATATGTAAAACTGGTCAATTAGCAAGAACTCATTTAAAATTAAGTCCTTTCTAAAATTTTCTCTTATGCATTTAAATTTGGGGTCCACCTCTGGTGTAAATTGTGGGACCCATAGCCTCGGAGAAGTGGATAAAAAGGCTTCAAGGAAGAATATTTGGATTTCTTCCTGAAGCCGTTTGAATATTCCACTTCCCCTACCACCCCATCTTTTAAACTATTTTTTTTTACCAATAGGAATATTTTATTACATAATATGGCACAGAAGATTTAAGAGATACGTTGTTAATATAAAGGTGGCATATACGGTACATGTTGTTACATGTGTATCACCGATTATAAGGCGAAAATCTCATCCAGCTCCTCAGAGCTGGGGCGTGTGCCCAAAATGCAGCGTGCATTACCCCTTTGAACAGCCGCACTGAGCCGCTGGAACAGAAAACTAGCTGCCCTGGGATCCCTAGTTACCCTGATGAAGATATATTTTTTTCTTTAATGTTAATGTAAAAGTTTATAATTTTGCTCTAAAAGAATCTTAAAAAACTTACCTGACCTTATTATAACAAGCGCAATTTATTTTAGTCTAACCCAACTAAATATATTTTTAGATTTGTTTACAATAATTTAATACTAAACAAACACAGTGAAATATATTTTTTTCGTTAGGTTCAGAATGATTTTAGCGAAATTATTGCATACACAAATTTTCGCTTGTCCTATATGGCAAGATGAACGTTGCTATTTAAGCCAAGATGGCAAGTTCTGCCTCTTCGGCACGACATTATATATACATGTACTATATATACTATATGTATATATATATATATATATATATATATATATATATATATGTATATATATATGTATATATATATGTATGGTGTACGACTTACTCGTTTATGTCTCGTCCCATATTGATTTTGGAAATCAGGACGTTTTCAATATGTGTTGTGGTGTTATTGGTTATGGTGAATTTTGTAATATATTATGTGTAAAATTGTAATATATTATGTGTAAAAGTGTAATATATTATTTGTAAACGTGTTTTGAGGGGTGTACTGTCATTGTATACCATTGTTTTTGTTTTTTGTTTTGTTATTTTGTTGACTTTTATGTGTTTTGTATATGTTTTTAAATAAAATATAAAAAAAATTCGTCTTCCTCGACTCAATCGTAGTACTCGCCTATGAGGCTACATATGTCTTATCTCAATTCTTAACCCCGCCTCTTTACCGGCCACTACTGGATACACTTTGTGAGCTGTATTATACCTATTCTTAAAGTTATGTATCGATCCTGCCCCCACCACTGCGCGGTCCAGGTCGTTCCACTTCCTGACCATTCTAAGGCTGAAGATATATTTCCTAATATCCCTGTTGACTTATTATTTTGAACTTCCAGCTGTTCCTTCATGTTCGTGTTTCTCATTCTTCGAACAATCTGTCCCTATCCAACGCATCATTTCCTCTCGCTTAGCGCTTCTTTTTGATTATAATAATAATAATCATTTCCTCTCGTATATATGTAACTATTATAATCTATTTAACCACGTTTAATATTTTACATTAATTTTTCTTAATAAAACAGTAAAGAGAACAGTTGAAGGGTTTAAATCAACTATATACGTATTTAAGAAATAATTAGATTCGTCAAAATTAAAATAAATTATCTTTTAAAATGTATAAAAACACACAAAAAAACATACCATAAATAATATAAAACTCTTGTGCGGCCAATGAGAGCAAAATAAATGGTTATAACTTTAACCATACCATAATTTTTACAGGGGGTGGCCCGGTAAGCCAACGAAAAGCCTCGGTCAGATGACCAAAATCTCCAACGGTGCGTTAGGTAACACTTGTCCTGTCCTGACGAACCTTACCTAACCTAACCAATCAGAGCAATGAACAGTGAGAGGAGAGAGAATTATAAGCCGTCTGCCGGAATTACATTATAAAAGGAGCGTTTTTTTGCAGATCGCTGTTAAACTTTGAGGTGGGCGGTGAGAAACACTTATTAGCCCATTTAAACATATTGAAGTGGGAATAACAGCAATATTAACTATGGCATCAGTGGTTTATAAAGCTATTTTGACTGTAGATGAGTAGTGTACATGAATCTTTCTGACGACAGATTGCAAAGTGGAAATTCCAACCTGTGTCTTTATAAGTTATTGTAAATAGTATCTAGTAAGTGTTTTAGATATAAAGAGAAGTGCACTGTACCACGTGCATATATATGGAATATTATACAAAATAGCTTTCAGATGGTTAGTCTGGCAATAATAATAATCAACATGATAATAGTAACAATTATCATTATTTATCTAAATGATAAAGCCCCCCCCCCCGCCACACACACACAAGCAGGGATAACAGGGAAGGCACTACAAAGGACCAGGGAATACTTGTCAGGAAGACAGCAGCGAGTAATGGTAAGTGGCGAGGTGTCAGAGTGGGCACCTGTGACCAGCGGGGTCCCACAGGGGTCAGTCCTAGGACCAGTGCTGTTTCTGGTATTTGTGAACGACGTGACAGAAGGAATAAACTCTGAGGTGTCACTGTTTGCAGACGACGTGAAGTTGATGAGAAAAATTCATTCGATCGAAGATCAGGCAGAACTACAAAGGGATCTGGACAGGCTGCAGACCTGGTCCAGCAATTGGCTCCTGGAGTTCAATCCCACCAAGTGCAAAGTCATGAAGATTGGGGAAGGGCAAAGAAGACCGCAGACGGAGTACAGTCTAGGGGGCCAGAGACTACAAACCTCACTCAAGGAAAAAGATCTTGGGGTGAGTATAACACCAGGCACATCTCCTGAAGCGTACATCAACCAAATAACTGCTGCAACATATGGGCGCCTAGCAAACCTCAGAACAGCATTCCGACATCTTAATAAGGAATCGTTCAGGACCCTGTACACCGTGTACGTTAGGCCCATATTGGAGTATGCGGCACCAGTTTGGAACCCACACCTAGCCAAGCACGTAAAGAAACTAGAGAAAGTGCAAAGGTTTGCAACAAGACTAGTTCCAGAGCTAAGAGGTATGTCCTACGAGGAGAGGTTAAGGGAAATCGACCTGACGACACTGGAAGACAGGAGAGATAGGGGGGACATGATAACGACATACAAAATACTGAGAGGAATTGACAAGGTGGACAAAGGCAGGATGTTCCAGAGATGGGACACAGCAAAAACGGGGCACAGTTGGCAGTTGAAGACACAGATGAATCACAGGGATGTTAAGAAGTATTAATTCAGCCACAGAGTAGTCAGGAAGTGGAATAGTTTGGGAAGCGATGTAGTGGAGGCAGGATCCATACATAGCTTTAAGCAGAGGTATGATAAAGCACACGGTTCAGGGAGAGTGACCTAGTAGCGACCAGTGAAGAGGCGGGGCCGGGAGCTAGGACTCGACCCCTGCAACCTCAACTAGGTGAGTACAACTAGGTGAGTACACACACACACACACACACACACACACATATATATATATATATATATATGTCGTGCCGAATATGTAAAACTTGCGATCTTGGCTTAAATAGCAAAGCTCATCTTGCCATATAAGACAAGCGAAAATTTGTGTATACAATAATTTCGCTAAAATCAATCTGAACCTAACGAAAAAAATATATTTCATTGCGTTTGTTTATTATTAAAATATTGTAAACGTATCTAAAATATATTTAGTTGGATTAGGCTAAAATAAATTGCGTTTGTTATAAGAACATAAGAACATAAGAACATAAGAACGAAGGAACACTGCAGAAGGCCTACTGGCCCATGCGAGGCAGGTCCAAGTCTCCTACCGGCTTAAGCCAATGCACCCAACCTAGTCAGGTCAGGTCACATTGACTTAAGGGAGGAACACGACAACCGACCTGTTAGCACAAGCTATCAGGTCTAACTCACACCCACCCACATCTACTCATGTATTTATCCAACCTATTTTTAAAGCTACACAACGTTCTGTAGCTTTAAAAATAATAAGGTTAGGTAAGTTTTCTAAGATTCTTTTGGTGCAAATTAAAAATTTTTGCATTAACATTATTGAAAAAAATGTCTTTAGACGTATAAGAGAAAATTTTAGAAAGGACTTAATTTTAAATGAGTTCTTGCTAATTGACCAGTTTTACATATTCGGCACGACATATATATATATATATATATATATATATATATATATATATATATATATATATAAGGAATTCGCAAGAGCAGGCGAAATATACACAAACACTGATCTCTGGCTGAAGGAGACTCGAACCTACGAACCTTGGAACAAGGTACGCAGTGGTTTACCAATCTACCCACACTGGACCAATACCTTGGAGTCCAGCTTGCGCTAGACTTTGATCCAAGGCAGCCAGCTTTCAGGGAGAAGGCTTACAGCTTTTTATCTCATCCCCTGCATGCATCAGCCTTACTAGAGATGTTAACATTGCAAGGAATTCGCAAGAGCAGGCGAAATATAATATATATATATATATATATATATATATATATATATATATATATATATATATATATATATATATATATATATATATATATATATATTATAATTACTTATTTTTCCAAGTTGAAAAATAAATTATTAATAGGTTTCCGTGAGATAATTTCTTCTCGAGACCTGGCAACACTGTCAGTGCAGTTCTGTATGAGGTACAAAGATAACCAGTCAGGAAATGTTTTACAGAGAGTGAGATAGCAGTGGGGAGAGCAGTGTCTTCATCAACTCAGTGTCTTCTGAAACCGTACGTTCTTATATTATCTCCTTTAAATTGAAATGTTTATAACACTTGACTATATAAACACTTGATCACAATTGTTCTTAAAGTGTAAATATCAACGAACTTCAAAACTTCCCTAAGTCCCTTAGTATAAGTATAAGTAACTTAAATATCTGAAAGCTCTCCTAGGGTTTTGTTAACTTAAATGGCAGATCTCATTAAGGGTCTTCCACTTAAGTATCAGTCTTACCCACGAAGAATGAGACTCCTCTTATGACCAATGGATAACTTAAGTGTCATAGCTATTAAGTTCTAGTAGATTAATATTGATTGGAGTTAGTCA